>NW_005054523.1:141179-161056 GCF_000277835.1 Geospiza fortis
CGGCATTCCCCCCAGCCACAACCCCTGCGGGGGCGGCCCGCGACACGCGGCACGGCGGGCAGGGACAGCGGGCACGGCCAGAGCAGGGACAGCCCCCGTGGGAGCCCAAAGGGACAAGGGAAGAACAACAGTTACTGCACATTGCACCTGCAGCCAGCAATCTGGGGTGAAATCCACAGGATAAAGGCAAAAAAACGCTCTGTGAAGGAATGCACGTGTCCATAGTGTCAAAGAATCTTGGAATGGGTTGGGTGGGCAGGGACCTTAAAGTTCATTCATCCCCTCCTGCCATGGCAGGGACACCTCCCACTGTCCCAGGCTGCTCCAAACCCCATCCAGCCTGGCCTTGGGCACTGCCAGGGATCCAGGGGCAGCCCCAGCTGCTCTGGGAATCCCAGCCCAGCCAGGAATTCCCAATTCCCAATGTCCCATCCATGCCTGTCCTCTGGCACTGGGAGCCATTCCCTGGCTCCTGTCCCTCCAGCCCTTGTCCCCAGTCCCACCCTCACTGCTGTCCCTGGGCTCGGTCCCATCCCTGCCCACAGAACAATTAAACCCAGCTCAAGGGGAGGTCGTGGCACTGCCAGCCCCTGCCTCTTGCCACGGGGACATCCCAACGTCTCCATCCCAATGGGATTGTCCCCATGTGTCAGCGGGCACATCCCAATACTAACAATACCCCACCTTGGCTCTCCTTGCCCTGGGGAGGGAGGTCCCACTCACACTCCCGGGGCTGAGGGACACCTCTGGCCTCTCAGAGTAAATAAATCCTTGGCACTGCAATATCCTCAATGTGACCAAATTCCCCACTCAAGCTGCAAATGAAACACACCACTCCCAGGACAAATAATTGCCTTTGTTTTCATCATTTTGTCTGTGCATCGCAGGAGGCTGGAGAACAGTGTGAGTTTTCCTGATCTATAATCAGACAGTTCATAAAAATCCTAATGGAAATGAAGATTTTGCTATTTGGAGTGGTCAAATTTCCATTTTCAAACACATCACATTTTAAAACCCAGGCTGGCATTTTGGTTTGCTGAGAGTTTTAGGATAATAGCAAATTACACAGAAAATCTACCAATTCTTTGTCAAGTGAACTATGCAAAAAGGAACCATTAGTTCATAGTTCACCTGTGAGATGGGAAGACATCCTGAATAATAATTTTGCCAGACTACCAAGGGCATTTATTCACAAATAACGCTCCCATCTACAGAACTCAGACTGCCCTGCTGCCTGTGAAACCTCTGTGCTCAGTTTCCACAAAAGGCAGGATTAAATAGATTTCTTTTCCTTGCTGGAAGGAAACCCAGCCATCGTGTATGAGGCTGGCTTAGACCAAACACCACCCAGGATGGGCTGGGGACCTGTGAGCCCATCCTGCCCAGGGAATGGGACTTTCTGCCATCCTCCATCCTGCTAACCCAGCACCAGGGCTGGGGAAGGGCTGTGGGACAGACCCCGTGCTCCCTTCCTGCTCTGGATGTTCCACAATCTCATAAACTGATCACAGGTGTCAGAATGCAGCTCTCACTCAGATCACCTCCCTCACCCACCTCCCCACTCTGCTTTTCCTCCTGCTGAGGCTGGAAAACGCCCACCCAGCTGAAGCACTGCCAGCCAACAGAGAGGGGTTTCATTCCGTGCAAAATTAAAAACTCTGCAGCGCCGAGGAGGCTCCCAAGGCAGAGCTCTGGGTCCTGTTATTTAGGAACTGAAAACTCCACCTAGAGCAGGCTCAGGAGGGGAGCTCTGGAAGCCTGGTGAGGTGAATTAATGCACTTTTCCTCCCCCCCAACAACTGTGCCCGAGGCACAACCCAAGCACAGAAGTGTCTGTGCCTCAGCTTTGAAGGCAGCGTGGAAAGGGAGCCCCACGGGGATGTGCTGCCTTTGTTACAGCCCTGGGACAGACTCGGCTGTAAATGCATTTGCTGGGGCTTCGGGGAGCTCCAGGGAGCGGAGATGTTTGTAACAAAACTCTGCATTCCTGAGGGGCAGGGCTGGGGCTGAGCTCTGACTCACTTTCCTGGAGTTTGGTGCAGAACAGGAGAGCACTTCTGGTGCTGTGTGAGGACACACCCTGGGAACCTGCACACTTCTCCATTTGTTTGCCTGTAACTGTGAGGAAAACACTGAATTCCCAGGGATAACCCAGGGGCTGCCAGCCCTGGCTGGGTGTCCTTGGACCAGGGGATGCTGGGCTGTGCAGAGCAGGCTCCCCTGGGAAATCCCTCTAGGACCATGGAGTCCAACCATCCCCAGCACTGGCCCAGGTCCCCAGGACACATCCACGGGGCTCTGAAATCCCTGCAGGGATGGGAGCTCCAGCCCTGCCCTGGCAGCCCGTTCAGGGAAGGGATTTTCCCAGGTTTCCAACCTAAACCTGCCGTGTCCCCTGGGAGAAGGGAATGGGAGCTCAGCCCCTGGGAACCTGACGTTGGCAGGGGGTTTATCTACAGACACAAACGAGAGGGGGCTGCTGCTGAAAGCACCTCGAGCTGTTTGATTTTCCAGCATCAGTCTCATTACTCGGTTATGACAAACGGAAGATGCCAGCAGCTCACATCCCAGGCAGCAGACCAAAAACTCAATGTTACAACTCACTTTATAAGCCTCTTGACCAATCACACAAAGCAGAAGCACATTGAGAGGAGTTCTATCCAGTCACCATAAGCACACGTACCTTTGGTTAAACAATGCTTGCTTATTTTGAATACAATACCTGCTTGTAAGCCTTAAAACACAACACACAGAGTTCCATTATTAAGTTTTAACCTTCTTAATATCTTGCTAGATAAACTTTCTGCAGCTTAGAGAGCTATTCAGACAAGCATTAATACACAGGCCATTATTCTATTGTCTCTTGCTTTTCTACAGTTTAAATACTTTTTCTGCTGACCCATCTCATGGCTGCTGCTTAGCTCCAATCCCAGTTCTGCTGTCTCTGAGGCCTGCATCTTGCAGCTTTCCCAAAACTCTCTGATTTTGTGGATTCCCACAGAACCCACCTCACTCACTGCACTACAGCCCTCAGAAATGCAAGGCACAGAATGCAAACCAGTGTGTGACTGCACAAACCAGAGAGAAGTTGTCCATCAGCTCTCTATTTCTGCCCCCTCCCTGAGGCTGCACTGCTCAGAATGTTCCTTAACAGTGAAGCCAGCCCCCAAGGCTGCCAGCTCTCAGGTGAGGCTCCAAACACCGGCTCTGACCATCCCACCTGTGGAGATGTTTTACCAGGGGCACAGATTCATCACAGATTAATCACAGATTAATTAGATAACCGTCCCTCTGCAGTCCAAACCCCAAGAGAAAAGGCCAACCCAGAGCAGTTTAAAATCTTACTGCACCCTGAAAATCCAGCATCCTGGAGAGTCTGAGCTGCTCCTTAACTTCACAGCATCCAAGAGTCCCGGCCACCGCCAGGCTCAAGGGCCTCACCCTAAAACACAACCTCGGGGCCCCAAAGGAGCAGCCAACAGCCCAGCCGTGAGAGCACCCAGAAACTGTCATGTACAAAGGGAGCACCAGCTCAGTCTGGAGCTCGCACAGAGTGGGGAAAACAGAACGGCGAAGTTCTGTAAATCTCATTTTGCCGCTGCAAGGGCTCCAAACCGTCCCAGCCTGCAGCAAGAGTCCCCCAGCCCTGTCCCCAGAGCAGAGCTTCAGCACCCAGCAGTGACAATTCCTACAAGGTGGGACCTGAGAGCCAGCCCAGGGCAGCCCAGCCCTGACCCAGCTCCCCCAGGGGCCTGCGGCTGCTGCAGAGAAACTGGAACCAGCAAAAAGCGACTCTGATTTGCTTCCCACCAGAGCCAAGGAGAACACGAGCTCCCAAAAACGCATCTCTACACAAAAATCAGCTTTCAAACAGACTTATTGACCATTGCTTCCAAAAAACAACCCACAAATGATTAAAAACATTCTATAGCAAAAAACCCACGAGCTTACCTGGATGCTCCTGTCCCCAGGGCTGCCCCTAAACCACTGAACTTTGCTCTGCTGGGAGCTGTTCTGCTGCTGGTAAAGGGAATTTATTGTGGGGTCCCTCCTGCCCAGGGGCACCTCCTGCTCCTCCTCCTCACAGGTGGCCCCGCTCAGGTGGGCAGGGGTGGCACTGCCACACCTGTGGGCAGCCCTGGCCTCAGCTGGGCACAGCAGCTGCCCCCAGAGCCGCCTGATGGGGCTGCCTGCAAACAGGCACGGCCCTGTAAAAGCCCTTAAAAGCCTCCCAAACTGTGACCCACGTCAGGAGGCCCAGAGAAATCAATACAGCTTAATGCTCTGTTGCTGAGCATTGGATTGCACCAAAAAAATAAAAAAAAACCAATCCAATTTTTCACCTCCGAAAGTTCTTGAACAAACGTGATTCTGTATGACTTAAATGAATGTTTTAAATACTGATCTTTGGTGGTTTTGTTGTTTTGTTTTTTTTTTCCCACAATGGCCAATCCCTAGGAAGTGTAGGGTTTGAAGGTTTGAAATAACCCCTTTCCCTGGCTCGATTAGGGTTTAACTGGTGCCATTCCCATGGAAAAGCTGGGTTTAGGGTTTAACTGGTGCCATTCCCACAGGCAGGCCAGGTTTAGGGTTTAACTGGTGCCATTCCCAGAAGGAAGCTGAGTTCAGGGTTTAACTGGTGCCATTCCCACCCTTTATAGGGACATAGGGACGGGATCCTGGTGGGGAATGTGAATCCCTGAATCCCTCAGCCCTGAGCAGCAGGGTTTGGGTTTCCCCCTCTCCCCGCTGAAGAGGATTTAAAGCTGGGTTTTTGTTTCAGTGCAGAGCCCCGGCTTGGCTCGGGAGGGGGATGAGAAGTCACTAATTTCAGGCTTTAGTTCAAGCCCTTTAATCCCCCAGATCAGCGAGCGCCGTTATCTCCGCATCCTTTGTCTCGCTCATCCCCACCTGGCCCCAGGTGAGCCCTGCCAGCCCAAGGGGGCTCGCCCAGCAAAGCTCGGCTTAGCGGGGCTTTCCTGCCTCAATCCCGCCCTGTGCCCCCGGCAAACGGGCGCAATAAATAACGGGGCGTCATTAAAATTCCGCCCCGGCCTCGGGAGCGGCGTGATAAACTGTTTGTGAATCGGTAATTCTATTTATTAAAAACAGGGGCATTAATTCTGACACGTTGAATTATAACGCAGACAAACAGATCTTGTGTTTTAATTAAATGCTTCTGTTTGATGAGGTGGTTTTATATTAAGATTTAATACCAGATTCTGCTGTTCCTGCCTTGGGTGCTGGGGCAGGGCTCCCACAGGAGCAGGAGAATTCCCATCCCTGGGAATTTGGGAGCTCTGGCAGAGCCCCCTGCACAGGCAGGGCACACAAGGAGGCTCTGACCTCTCTTTTCCAGCACCTTCTCTGCTTTTCCTCCTTTTCCCATGCTTCGAGGATTTTTCCAGCCTCCTACCACATTCCTTATTTCCTGCTGCAGAAACAGAAATGAATATTTAAAAAAAAAAAAAAAACAACAAAAAACCCGACAAAAAAACAACCGTACTGCTTTGAGGTTTCTTTCACATTAAGCTACATTTAATATTCATTTCACTTTTTTTTCCTATTAATTAAAAGTAAACCGTGTATTGTATGGTACATTATCCCTCTAACAGCCCCATGTGGAGATCATGAAGTGGAAGACTAATGGTGTAGACTTTAGCATTTAGTTTTAACCAGGATAATTTACATATCTGTGAGAAGAGTCCGAGGCATGTGTAAATAAGCAGAACTCGGAGATATCAGCCCCGTGCTCTGCTCTGGACTGGAGAGCCACGGGCTGTGCATTTATTCCATCACTCAGCTAATTTAATGAGACTTTATCCAGCATCCATTTCTGCAGAAGACACAAAACTTATTATTAAGGAGAGGCATGTGGCAGTAAGAAAAATGTGTTTGTTTGCTTTTTTATTCTATTACCCCCAAGTAGCAAAGGTGATCCCATTCACTGTTCATTAAAGTTTACCTTTATAATTTATCAAAGGAGCCCGATATCAAGAGCTTTATGCTGAGATTTCAAAATTCGAGACTGATTAAAATTTAATGGAAAAGGCCAACGTTTTGGGGTGGGTTGGCAAGAAAAATCGCTTCCCAACCTGCGAGGAGAGATTTCATTAATGTGCACCTCTATTAGAAGGCACCATAAAAGACATTAGAGGCATGAAAATGGCATTTTCACTTCAAAAATCTCTCTGGCTTTTTTAGCATAAGTTTCAGGGGAAAGAAAGTTGTGTTGGAATTCCAGGAGAGCAGCACTGGCTGGGCTGGGCCTTTTGCAGAGCACTCACTTTTCCAACCTTGAGGATTTTAGGATTTTAGGATTTTGGGATTTAGGCATCCCAGCCATCCCTGGCAGACAGGGACACAGCCAGTTCCTCTGAAGTTCACATCAAGAAAAGCAGGAATCACCAAGAATAAATGTTAAACATCTGTGTGTGATGGTGGGTCTGATCATGTCATGGAGGAAAAAACAAAATAACAGCCAAATTCACAGTTTTGGCAAAATGAAGAATAAGGTGTAATGTGGGGAAAATAATAAAATATGAAATCTATTTCAAAACCAGACAAAGCAGGATTTTCACCACGTGAAAATGATGTTTTTCTTCCCAATTTGCCTATTGGTGCAGTCTCAAAAATCTTACAAACAGAGAAGAAGAAGAAGAATTTCCACAGAAGGGATATAATAGAAGTTGTTTCTCTTTTTGAGTTTGCTCAGGGGGTTGATAAATCCAGCACAGACATCACCCCCTGACTTCTTCTGCACCCAGCCCAGGATTCCCCCACATTCGTGGTGCAAATGCTCCTCAGGAAGAACCACAACAAAGCTGAGACCACCAGAACATCCCCACAAATCCACTTCCCACCTGGGTTTGCTTTCATTTTACCTCCTCACTGCTGTTTTCGGAGAGCCCTCACAGCCCTCTGGATGTGGCACTTGGGGATATGGGGTGGCCTTGGCAAGGCTGGCAATGGTTGGGCTCAATGTTCTCCAAGGGCTTTCCCAGCCCAGAAGAAGCTGGGATTTGCCAAAATCCCAGATTTTGGCAAATTTTCCCAAAGCTCTGAGCACATTTCTGGGTCTGGTTGTCCCTGAGCAAGAGGAGAGGCAGCAGAGGCTCCAGGGCTGTCTGTGGGATGTGATTAGTCCCAGGAATATCATTAGAATAACAAAAATATGGTCTGGTTATGGCTCCAATTAAAGGTTTCCTCAGTGAGAAATAATTAAGGGTTGCAGGATCTGGGCTCTGCCCAAACTAAACCAGCAAACCCTGGGCTCTCTGTGGTGAGGTGAGCAAGGATACCCCAGGATCCCAAATTCCTAAAATCAGCCCTCAGATACAATGTTCCACAGGTAATGTAAAAACAGGGTTTAAAACCACCAGAGTAAATTCCAAAAAAGCGTGTGTCTCATTTATTGCAGGGACACTTGGCTGGTTTGCAGCACTGTGCAGTAAATCCCTGGCAAACTGAGATGATGATCCCAATACAAGGAACAAATTAAAAACAATAAAGAATTAGAAGGGTGAGTTAATTTTGTAGGGGGAAAAAAGGGGTATTTAGGTAGAAAGGAAAAAAATAAGTAACTAGAAATATAATTAGGAAATAGTTTTGACTAGCAGTGGCTGGGATCAGAAGGACAGTGTAAGTCTCTGTCTGAGTGAGGACTGGGGTTGGTTTCTGCTCATTTTTCCTGGGGTTTTGCAGGATCTGCAGGGTGCTGGAGCACTGGGCTGTTCCCCATGCACTTGGTCTGTGGGCACCCTCCTGCCAGTGCAGATTTTGGGGCAGATGTACCTCAGTTTATGGAAACACCCCTGCCAGTGCAGATTTTGGGGCAGATGTACCTCAGTTTATGGAAACACCCCTGCCAGTGCAGATTTTGGGCAGTTCCTTGCCAGATGTGCCCAGATGAGCAGCACTGTCCCTCCCTGCTCCCCAGGGCACTGCTGGGTGTGCTCAGCGTGGGCAGAACTCACTGCCAGCTCCACTGAGCTGGATTACAGACCATGACCAGCGAGCCCTCACATGACAAAGCCTTTGTGTAATTAATATGCAGGGAAAAATGCTCCCTGGACGGCTGCTAAAGCGATTTAAATCATGCACATAAAAAATGTAATCACAAATTTAGCATGGTGGACATTGTAGTCACACTGTGCTTGATTGCATAGAAGGTTCCAAGTGTGTTTTAAATGTCCTTTAAGATTGAGATTAGGACTTGTACTTACAAGATGCATATTAATCTAAAACTCAACATTTTTCAGTGTGGGATCACAGTAGGAGAACATTATGGGCAATAGAGGTTCATTCTAATCCCAGTAGGTAATTACACTTTGAAATAATATTCTTTAATTAAATCTTGTTTGCAGTTGATTGATTTAAACACTAAATCTAAAAACCTAAATTTGAGTTTTTATCAATTTTTGATGCTTATTGCACAGAACTTGGGCTTTAATTGATGTTTCTGAAGTTTCTAAAGCTCTTGTCCACCGTATCCTGGATGAATTTATTGTAATTACCATTCCTGGGCACTGCAGATGGCTCTCCCTGGATAATTTTAAGTCCTTTAAAGCATAAAATGCTCGTTTGGGTGTCAGAGCTCCTCCTGTTCCCACAAAGGCTCTGCTCCAGCACAGGTGCTGCTGTCCCAACATCCATCCTTGGCTGTGCTGCAGAGTGGCACCGACAGCACAGGGCTGGTGGCACCACGGGGACAAGGGGGACATTTTAGGGACAATGCCACAGAATCAGGGGCTGGCCTGGGCTGGAGAGGACGTTAAAGATTGTCCCACTCCTTCCACTGTCCCAGGGTGCTCCAAGCCCCTCCCTGGCTGGGGACAGCCCAGGACAGTGGCAGGTGTCCTGCTCATGGCAGGGGTGGGACGAGAGGAGCTGTAAGATCCCTTGCACCCCCGAGGTTCTAGAATTCTCTAATTCTGTTTTCACGGGCACTGCCACTCCCTGAGCTTGCCCTGGCAGGGCAGAGCACAGCAGCCCAGCCCTTTGGGCACCCAGCCCCACTCTGGGGACATCTCTGCAAGCCCCGTGCAGGAGGAGCCCCCGGAGCAGCTCCCGCAGGATTTGGCCACGAAGGCTTCGGCAGCAATTAAAAAGTGCTGTGATTGAATGATTAAAGCAGGGAACAGCCTCATGCACCTGGGGACATGCTTGGACCATGATCCACCAATGATCTGGGGAGAGGTGATGGGAAAAGCTCCCCCTTGGCCACCTTTGTGAGGTCCCAATTCCATCTGGGAATGTTCCAGCCTCAGGAGCCTCCAGCTGGGCTGGGGCTGCTGCACAGACGGGCTGGGACCTGGGACAGCAGGGCTGGGCAGGAAGGGTCAGGATCCACACCTGGGCTGGGACTGGGACAGCAGGGCTGGGCAGAAAGGGTCAGGATCCACACCTGGGCTGGGACAGCAGGGCTGGGCAGGAAGGGTCAGGATCCACACCTGGGCTGGGACAGCAGGGCTGGGCAGGAAGGGTCAGGATCCACACCTGGGCTGGGACAGCAGGGCTGGGCAGAAAGGGTCAGGATCCACACCTGGGCTGGGACAGCAGGGCTGGGCAGAAAGGGTCAGGATCCACACCTTCCCACCAGGGCTGATGGGGCTGTTTGGGACCTGGCAGGAGGGGGATGGGTCCTGGCATGGAATGACCCTGGCACAGGGGACAGTGGCACAGAGGGACCCCAGAACAGAGAGATCCTGGAGCAGAGGGACCTTGGCACAGAGGGACCCCACAAGAGAGGGACCCTGGCACAAAGGAACCCCAGAACAAAGGGACTCTGGTGCAGAGGGACCCTTACACAAAGGGACCCTGGCAAATGGGACCCTGGCACACAGGACCCTGGCACACCCTGGGAGCAGGGAAGGCAGTGCCACCGTGCAGGGACACGGGACATGTTCCAGGAGGGTGCCGAGCTCCGCGCTGCCACACAGAGCAAATGACACCCATGAAAGTTTAACCACTCCTCCACAGGCCTGACCTTTTCCAGCGTGCAGAATTCCATACCCAGGCTCAGGAGTGAGTCAGTGGTGGTGAGGAGTGAACTTTAAACACCCCCACGTCACTGTGCTCTGCAGGCAGCCCTGGCCAGGCTGGAGTCAGAGGACACAGTCCCAAGCTACATCAGGGAAGGTACAGGTTGGATATCAGGAAGAAATTTTTCACAGAAAGAATAATAAAGCACTGGGATGCTCTTCCCAGGGAGGTGGTACAATCACCATGTCTGGATGTGTTTAAAAACAGACTGGCCACGGCACTTGGTGCTATAGCTGAGGTGTTGGGGCACAGGTTGGACTCTGTGATCTTAGAGGGCTCTTCCAACCTCATGATTCTGTGATTCTGTGAGCTTGGGAATTCTGCCCCTGCTCCAGGAGGACACCACGGACGTGTGGCACAGGAAATGAAATCCATGATGCTGAATCCCTAATAACAGAAACTCCACATCCTGCCGCAGTCACATTTGTCACATCTGAGCAAAAACAAACGGCCTGGTGGAATGTTTTATTAAGATGACTTCGGCATGGTGAGAAATGATGAAGTCACTCTAAGAGCAAAGTAAGAGCACGGGACCTCATTCATTGTAACACTAATATTAATCACACAAATAATATAAGTGTCTTACAGTAATCCACATTCCCTTAAAATATACATTATATATCCTGGGGGCAAACAGCAGCACGAGGAACTTGGAATAAATCCCTCCAGCCATAGTGGCCAGCAGAAAGCCATTTATATTCTGACAGATTAATGTATATTTTGTTATGCGTAACAAATGAAAATATTTACAGCGCTATCAGAGAGAGCTCAAGAAAAATTAACTCACACTAATCAATACGTTTCAAGCATGAATTCAAATTCTATCCAAACCCTACAATGTCCTCCAAAAATTGGCACCAAATAAACAGGGGTGTTTCTATCAGTTTAACTGTGGGTACTCATTATTGTTGTATTTAATCCTAAAATTTTGCCCTAAATTAAGTACTCTGGCCATGGGCAAGCACTGACCAAAGGCCAGAAACGGGGAAATCAGCTGAGGTTTGGAACTGAGCAGTTTGGAACTGACCTACCTGCAGGTCAGCAGGCAGTTAATCAGCAAGAGTCATCGCGATTAGGATATTTTTAAAAAAAAATGAAATTACAGTTTTAAGAAATGGAGCAAAGGAGGCTCAGGGGGAGGTGAGCAATCTGAAAAATTTCTGATAGGAGGGGATGGCCGGGGGATCAGGAACAGGGACAGGAGAGAGAACAGAGACAGGGAACAGGGACAGGGAACAGGAGAGGGAATGGGAACAGAAACAGGGAACAGGGACAGGAGAGGGAACAGGGACAGGAGAGGGAACAGGGACAGGGACCAGAAGGAGAGGAGAGGGACCAGCCCCAGCCAGGGGAGGTGGGGTGGACAGCAGGAGAGCAGCTCCAGCTCCATCCCTGGAGCTCTGACACCTCCGGGCAGCCCCAGGGGGATGAACAGCCCCGAGCTGTGATTTTGGCACTGTCTGTCCAGGCAGGTCCCTCGGGGCTGCAGTGCCTCCCTCAGAGCCCTGCCACACTCCCCTCTTGTATCTCAGGGAGGAGAGAACATTACCACTTCCAACACCACTAAAAATTGACTTTCCTTCTCCTTAACCTATTCATCCCCATCTCCTCCTCCCATTATTCCCAGGCAATTTTGTAAGATGACTATTATGCAAATGCTACAATAAAAATCTTATTTTCTGCTCCCTTTTCAGAGCCCTGCTCTGTTTACCTCCATTCTCCCTCCCTGATGGAGTTCTCGACAAAAAGGAGAGACTAAATGTGTCCATTATTGACCCAAGTCTGAGGAACTCAGCGGGAGGTCACCAACTGCAAAACAATTTACACATCCCTTCCACCCAACCTCCCAGAGCTCCAGAATTCCAGGCTCGCTGTTCTTCCTCAGCATCCGTTCCCACTGCGACTCCCACACTGGGTTTTCTCACTGAGCTCTCCTGAGCCTCGCCCAAACCAACCTTGTGCCAGACCCAGCTTTGTCCTTCTTTAAGCTGGAGCAGCTCCCCAGGTGAGGAATGTTGTCCCCAGCTGTGGGAACCCAGGGAATCCCTCTGGCTGCCCTGGAGGGCTCCAGCCCCTGCCCAGGGGCCTCAGAGACCCTGGCACAGAGCCCAAGGCCCTGTGCTTTTGATTTAGCCCTTGGAAAAAACAATTACCAACCTTGTATGAAGACCTGCAAGCCACAGCAGTTTAAGTAGAATGATAATGAATTTATCAAGGGGTTAAAAGTAGATTTTGGGGTTTTTAAAATGGGGGTTCAGGGGGCAAGATGGAGGGATCTGGGCGTGTCCAGCCTTTCTTCTTCTTCTTCTGGGCCTCCATCTCCTGCTGTGCTGGTGGCACTGTTGGATTGGTTCAGAGTAGGAGCTCACTGTCTAACACAGGTGATGGTTGTTGGGCAGTAATTGTAAATATTGCACACGTAGTTTTTAGTATAAAAAGATAACACCACCTGGGGCAGGCAGAGTGCCTCTGTCTGTCCTGCTGAGCAGCCCTGGGCTGGACAGGAGAAAGAATTTTATAGATAAGGAACAACAAACAGCCTTGAGACCGAGAACTGAAGAGCTCTGACTCCTTCTTTGAGCGCCGGGCTGGGAAAGGAGAATTTCTGACACATCTCGGGGTCACTGTGAGCAGCCAGAGCCCTGAGACCCAGCCCCTGCCAGCAGCAGAAATTGGTTTTCATGGCAGTTCTGGGGCTCTTTCCGTGGATCCCCAGTGTGCAGGTCTCCCCAGGGGTGGCTGCTGCTCTCCAGAGCCCCCTCCGAGGCTGAGCTTGGAGAAGGCAGCAGCAGCCACCCTCCCACCCAGCCCCACCTGTACCCGCCAAAGATAATTACAGCTAATTGCTGCAGCTCAGGATGCATTCATTAATGGAAATGAATGCATTAGCTGCTTTTAAACTGCACTTTGCTTAAACTTATGGCCAGCCTAAGGAGTGTTTTGCTGGAGCTGATGGTTCTGAGGTGACCACGCGGACCTTGCTCCCTCCCTACAAAGGACTGGTTTTGTTCTCCTGCTGCTCCTCTCCCTTGCTCTGGGTGCCAGCACCACCCCAGCAGGGCCCAGTGCTGGGAGGGACCCCTGGGAGGGCTGTGGAGGGATTGGTGTGAGAGCAGGACCTGTGGGACACACGGAGGGTCAGCAGGACCCGGGACAGAGGCTGGGAGGAGCTGTCTGCCCCATGGGCACCATGATGTGTTCCCCTAAACAAAGGAGACTTTTACATTTTGGTTTAACCAAACCCAGAGCCCTGTGTCACAAGGATCAGACCCAGCAGCAGGTGCCAGTTCAGGGCTGCTGAGCACGGGCAGGGCATTTCTGCTTTCCACATCCCACAGGATGGCTCTGCTCCAGCTGCAGCTCCGCTCACCTCCTGTCCCAGGGGAGGAAATCCCAAACCCAGCATCCTCAGCAGCACCAGGGCTGCCCAAAGGTTGGGCTGGGTGTCCTGGAGCTCCTTCCCCACCTGAAGGACTCGGGAATTCTGTTCTGGAAGGGCCCAAGGCAAACAGGCAGTGGCAGCAGCTGCAGCATCGCTCCCTGCTCCTCAGCAGGGCTCGGCAGTTCCCATTCCCCAGGGTTTGGGATTGGTTTGGGGTTTTGCTGGAGTTTGGGGGTTTGGGTTTTGTTGGTTTAGGGGTTTTTTTGGAGGGTTTATTTGTTTGTTTTGTTTTGTGGTTTTCTTGTTTGGTTGGTTGGTTTGGATTTTGTTTTGGCTTTTGTTTTGTGTTTGGTTTGTTGGTTTGGCTTGGGTTTGATTTTGGGTTTGGTTGGTTTGGGGTTTGGTTTTGGTTTTTGAGATTTTTTGTTTCTTTGTTTTCGTTGGTTTGGTTTTTGGTTTGGGTTTGTTTGGTTGGTTTGGTTTTGGTTTTTGGATTTTTTTTCGTTTGGTTTGGGTTTTGTTTTGGGTTTTGTTGGTTGGTTTGGTTTTTGGTTTTTGTTTTGGGTTCGGTTGGTTGGTTTGGTTTTTGCTTTTGGTTTTTGGGTTTTTTTGTTTGCTTTGGTTGGTTTGGTTTTTTTGTTTTGGTTTTTGTTTTGTGTTTGTTTGGTTGATTGGTTGGGTTTTTGGTTTTGGTTTTTGTTTTGGGGTTGGTTGGTTGGTTTGGTTTTTGGTTTTGGTTTTTGTTTTGGTTTGGTTGATTGGTTGGTTGGTTTGCTTTTTGTTTTGGGTTTGGTTGGTTAGTTGGTTTGGTTTTTGGTTTTGGTTTTTGTTTTGGGTTTGGTTGGTTGGTTTGGTTTTTGGTTTTGGTTTTTGTTTTGGGGTTGGTTGGTTGGTTTGGTTTTTGGTTTTGGTTTTTGTTTTGGTTTGGTTGATTGGTTGGTTGGTTTGCTTTTTGTTTTGGGTTTGGTTGGTTGGTTGGTTTGGTTTTTGGTTTTGGTTTTTGTTTTGGGGTTGGTTGGTTGGTTTGGTTTTTGGTTTTGGCAAAAGGGCAGAGCCAGGCTCAGGGCCGGTCTCAGGGTTTAGGCAGGGCTCAGGGGCAGAGCCAGGCTCAGGGTTTAGGCAGGGCTCAGGGGAGCCACAGGGATCCCACTTAGGAGCGGTTTTAGGGACACAGAATTGCATATTCCCTGTCCACGCCTTCGCGGCACTCGCAGAGCAGCCCATTATTAAGCTATTAATCACCTCTCTCAATTAATTGTTCTAAAAGGAGCCGGGCTTTAGCAGGCACGCTGCAATTGAAAAGCTCACTTATTTTTGGAAAGGTAAAGTTACAGGCAGTGGTAATTTGAGGGCGCCGAGCCATTAAGCCACTGTTTGGAATCTCAATTACTCTGTGGAAGGATAATTACAAATAAAACAAACTTGTGATCCCACATCAGTGAGAACACTTCTTCCCTGCTTTATGGAATATACAAGCAGTTTTTCATCCACTGGATTTAATTTCCACATGAAAAATTGACCTTAACAGTATGAAGTATGGCTACAAGTAAAAACTGTGTTTTCATTGAAGAGAATAAATGCATTTCCTGAACGCTGGCTGTTACAGCTAATTGATTTATTGGCTCTCTATATAGTGCACTATTGTCTTTGCACTCATGGGACAGGGAAGCTCTTGAGAACAGAACTAAATTCTGTCACAGCAACCTGACAGCTGGAGAGGGTTGGGTTCTATTTTATTAATATAATATGCGAGTATCGTGGAGCTGGGAGGAATCTGCCCTGCATTGGCACAAACTACCTGGACCCGTGGCTTCCTGAAGGATTTTTTTTAATCCCATAATATTTCTGGGAAGCTGACAGCACTGGGAGCAGGTAATTTTCTTTTAATCAGATTGTTTTTACTGTGAAATGTTTATGTTCAAGCAAATGCACAATACTACCCAAAGAAAAGAGATAGGAAATTCCCTTTTTAAAAATTTTCCTTTAAGGCCAGCAGTCAGAAATTCAGTAGGAAGTAAAGGCCCTGCAAAAGTATTTCTCCCTGGTAACGAAAACAATTTTAAAATTCATGAAATTGCCAAATATTTATTATTATCCCTTGCTTTTAGGTTTTATGCAAATGAGTGCCCATAAGATGAAAGCCAGTGCTTGGTAGCAGGTGGGAGCAAACTCACATAATCATACCAATAAAAAAGCCCTGAGGAAAAACAAACCAAAATGAAAAATCAATAGAGGATGTTGTTCTCCAGATATACTATTAAAATATAGTATTCCACAGCTGCACTGTTGTCCTAAATAACGGATGAGCCTCTCTCTCTGGGAGAAAAGCTGAGGCTCAGATTCTCCCCTTTTATCCAGTGGGTAAAAATCCCACAGGGCCTGAAGGGATCCAGGTGGGGAAGCCCAGCCTGGGGATGGTGATGGGCTGTGCAGGGAATCGTTCCCAAACAGGGAACCAAAGCTGGGATTTCCCTGTAAAACCCCCCCATACCACTGGATTTCACAGTATCCATGAAAAATACCCCAAAGTTTGCTGAGGTCTCCCAGCTGCTGCAAAAATCTGGCAAGAAATGGGATTATATTCCGTGTTTCTGCAAGGATCCTCCTGTTCCAGTAACCAGCTGCTTGGCTAGAAATTGGGTTTTTCTCTATTTTTGTCTCAGTTTGGTTCTTATTGCTAACTGCAAGCACAAATGACACTGAGTATGAATTCCACGGATTAAAATCCTTCAGGAGATGGAGAAACACCTCTTTGCCAAGTGAGCCCAGTTTCCCCTTAAGCCAGGTGAGATGCCAGCTCCTCAGTTATTGCAGGGGAGGCTGAAAGCCATCACCAGCTCTTTATTATGAGAAAAAAAATCTAATGGGAACATATTTATCACATCTCCCTGTGAGCAAATCATTTCAAACCCCAAAAATGTCTCAATTTCTTAATTTTCTTAGCTTGTCCTCGGTGCAAACCCCTGCTCTCCTGCTGCTGGCCCCAAAGTGGCTTCTCCAGCTGCAGAGCCAGCACCCCCGAGGAGGAGAAGGGGAGAGGGCTCAGAGAACAAAACCAGCCTGAAAAAGTCACATTTTACAGGCAAGGAGAGAGTTCAGCAACAGGGATGGAAAATGGGAACTGTGATCACAACAGCAAACAGAGGGGCTCGCTCAGGAGTTAAAGTGGGCATTTAAAAATGGGAGGAGAGAAGGGAGAAGGCAGATTTTCACTTGAAAGGACCATTAACATAATATTCTTTCAGAATGTGAACAGCTTTAAATGACTTTGTCTTGGCACAGCCAGAGCACATGAGAGCCCTTCAGCAGCGCCTGCATTTTCAGCTCCCAGAGCTTTCCATGCCCAGCTCCCCGTCCCACAGGGAGCAGCACCAAACTGCAGTGACCCACAGGGGCTTGGGCAGGGCTGGAGGACCATCCCCCTGCATTCCCCATTCCACTGCTGCCCATTCCTGGGGCTCTCCTCTGCCCACACCCAGAGTGTGCAGCTGCCACCTCCCCGTGGGGTCACCTGCATGTGACATGGAGCGATTGATGCACGTCCAGTCTTGGCACTCGTGATGGGATCACTGCATCCCACACTGGTTTGGGTAGGAAGGGACCCTAAATCCCATCCAGTCCCACCCTGCCATGGCAGGAACACCTTCCCCTGTCCCAGGCTGCTCCAAGCCCCAGTGTCCAGCCTGGCCTGGGGCATTTCCAGCGATCCAGGGGCAGCCCCAGCTGCTCTGGGCACCCTGTGCTGAACAGGGAGAGCAGAGACTGATGCAGAACCCCAAATTCCACCTGGCTCTCCTTGTTTAGGATTTGGAGCCAGTGAGGGGATGTGGCTAAGCCGGGCCTGGCCAGGCTGGGCTTGCCTGGGCTGTGGTGGTGGCTCTGGGAAGGCGTCCCCATCAGTCTGAGCACCAGTGCTGCTCAGCTGCAGTGACACATGGCCAGGGGAGCGCGGGGAGAGGCAGCAAATTAGGGAATGAATAATTAAACTGGGAGAGAAAGGTGAGCAGATCGGGAGGGAGGAAAAGAGAAGGCTCAGTCAGAGAGCCAGGGAGCCAGCAGCTCTCAGGTGTTCCAAGGAAAGGTGTGGGGAGGGCTGGGAGCAGCCTGGACCATCCATGAATCCCAGGTTCCAAGGAAAATGGCACAAACAGAGGAGCTGCTCCAGCCTCCTGCCCGATTCCCTGAGAGCCCCCAGGCACCCCCAGCGCCGTTCCCAAAGCCATTTCCATTTCTGCACAAGGGTCCCTTCCCTCTCCCTCCTGCTGCCTTCTCCAGCACCACAAACTGGAGCACCAGTGCCACCAAACCAGCGGGGACATTGGAGCACCAGTGCCACCAAACCAGTGGGGACACTGGAGCCAGCCCTCTCTGCAGCACACAGCACAGAGGGTTCCCCCACAAATCACCTCTTCTTTTAACTCCTAATTCTTTAAACCATCAGCATTTCATCAAACCCAAGTTCTAAAATCCTGACTCTTATCACAGCCGGTACTTATAATCCTTTTTTCCAGACTAGATGTTCCCAAATCATGTTACATCTTTCATCTTCCTTGTGATTAATTTCAAGGTCTTTACTGAGTCAAATGAGATATTTTTTAAATCTCTCTTGTTTTAGTTTTTCCAGCTTTTAGTCAATTCTGGCAGTTCAGAGGAGCCATCAAAATTACACGAGCGTTTTGTGCTCAGCCACTTCAGTGACTCCTGGGTTTAGGAGAATCCCATAAAGGCAACCATCTTATTATTTTAATGCATGCAATAATTTAAGTGATAACAACTGCAAAAGTCAGGCTGTTTTGTTTTATGGATTATCAACAGCCTTATGACCTTGAAAATAGTCGAGTTGACTCACTAATTTTTACAATTTAGCAAAATAGCACATGCAGCATAATTTTATCAACTTTGATGTGGTGAAAGTGCAGAGATCTCCAAACAGATGAATTTCCTTCCCAGAGCCACTCTGCAGCACTGGGGAGCTGCAGGCTGGGGAGCCAAGGAGAAGGGGGGTTATTTCAGGGGAAAAGGAAAAAGGGAATTATTCGAGGGGAAAGCAAAGAGGGAATTATCTGAGCTGCAAACACAGCACGTTAAAAACTTTCCAGCGTCTGTTTTGTTTTGCTGCAATGCAGAGTGAAGTTCTCCAACACACAAACGGCAGGAGCAGCCCCGACCCCCATTTAATTCCTGCCTGGAAAAGGTGGAAGCAGCAAAGGTAAGGAGGAGGCACTTGCAACCTCTGGTGACCAAAGGTGCACTCGAGCTGTTATTTTGTATTCCATACTCTTCAAAGAGCAATATAAACAGAATTATTTATGCCCAGCAAAATGTTGCTTAATTACTTATGCACCACTGTTTGCTTGTATTTTAAGCTCTCTCTACCACCCACAGGCAGACGTTAAACAGCTGCTAAAAGCGAGCTTTAGTCTTGCCTGTTTGAAATTAGCATACTTGAGCTTTGAAAAAACTTTGTTGCCAATTTACATATGCATAGAGACTGATATTTAGACTCACCATATGATATGTCCCTCAAGAGCTTTTCTTATTGCCTCCATCCTCAGGTCTCAACCTAGAGACTGTAAATCTAGCAGGTGATTAATTCTATACCCTTGAGAAACTAGCAATTAGCACTTGCAACCAGTAAAAAATTGTCATTTCAAACCCCTGTTTACTATGCCCATGTATTTTCTATGAACTCACTGTTAACTCCACACAGAAATAGATGGCAATAGGTTTGCAGTCACTCCTGTCTCTTTATATAAAAATATATTATGACTTCCAGCTAATCAACCTATTAAACACACCGGAAAAAAAAGGAGATGAAATAATTGGCATTCCTTCTTTTCTATATAAATATATAGAAAATGGGAAGCTGGAGCAAGCATGAAAACATTCTACATGATGTTTTATGTTCCCAGACCTTAATCAGCTCATTTCAACATGATGACTTTGTAGGGTTTACCTGTTTTGTGTCAATTCTTATCTCTGATAGCCGAAATTACCGCACTTCCAGATGTTCCTATGCATTATTGAGGTCTTCTGCAGTAGATGCTGGAAAAGGTAAGATAAGGTTTTATTTCTTTGTAGTAGTCACAACACCCAGATCAAAGGCAGGAAAGTGCAGTGCTTAGTATTGAAAACTATGATGAACTTCACATTTATTTTCAAGTAGAAAATCTGTCATAAACCTGCTCATCAATCTTCAGTCACTGTTTCAAGTGTAATCCACTGGAGCAGGGCACGGGAGTTGAAAGGCTCGGGGCTGCTGTTCCTAAAAACTCTGGTTTGGTGTGTGCTGAGCAGGGGGTGCCTGGCACAAAACCTGCCTCTGGGGACAGAGCGGGGGGTGTGAGGGGCTGGCACTGCCCTGGGCACCCTCTGCCACTCCCAGGGTGCTCTGAGGCAATAAAACAGAAATAAAACACAAAATCCTGGCTGCTCTCAACAGGAACAGGGC
>NW_005054523.1:161428-172836 GCF_000277835.1 Geospiza fortis
ACTCCTGGCTGCTCTCAGCAGCAACGGGTCACCCAGCACCTGGCAGTGACAGGAAAATGGGCACCCCTGTATTGCCACAGAGCCAGCTTCAGTAAACAGAACTAGGAGATTTGCACCTGGATTTAAATCTGCTAATAACGGGCGTAAATCTAGGCACAGATTTACATGTGTGTGTAGCAGGTTTAAATCTACCAGAATCAGATTGCCTAGATTTTACCAGCACAAGTAGATTGCCTGGATTTACCAGAACCAGATTTCCGAGATTTACCAACCGGGTTTCCTAGATTGACCGAAACAAGTAGATTTCCTAGATTTACCAGAATCAGATTTCCTAGATTTACCAGAATCAGTAGATTTGCTAGACTTACCAGAATCAGATTTCCTAGACTTATCAATCAGATTTCCTAGATTTACCAGCATTAGTAGATTTCCTGGATTAACCAGAACCAGATTTCCTAGATTTTACCAGAATCAGTAGATTTCCTAGATTTACCAGCACATTTCCTATATTTACCAAAACAAGTAGAGTTCTTAGATTTACTAGAATCAGATTTCCTAGATTTTACCAGAATCAGATTTCCTAGATTTACCAGAATGAGTAGATTTCCTAGATTTTACCAGAACCAGAATTCCTAGATTTACCAGAACCAGTAGAGTTCCTAGATTTATCAGAACCAGAGTTCCTAGATTTACCAGAATCAGATTTCCTAGATTTATCAGAACCAGAGCTCCTAGATTTACCAGAATCAGATTTCTTAGATTTTACCAGAATCAGATTTCCTAGATTTACCAAAAACAGTCGATTTTCTAGATTTACCAGAACCAGAATTCCTAGATTTACCAGCACCAGTAGAGTTCCTAGATTTACCAGAACCAGAATTCCTAGGTTTACCAGCACCAGTAGAGTCACACCCCGATCCCACCCTTTGTGCCAGGGGAAAGCGCTGCTGCCCCGCACCAATTTTGGGCGGAATTCTGAACATTTTTGAAGCATCTCGAGGCAATCTGGGTGGAAAATGCCAGAAGCCATCTTTTTGCAAGCATCCCTGTGAAGCAGCGAGGGTTTAAGGGTAAATATAAAGGCAGTCAGCAATGCAAGGATATTTTTTCCTGCGTTGCACAGTCATTAAGGGGTCTGCTGCAAAAGCCTGCTTGACTTTCTTCCCACTAATTACATCATCAGATCATCACACTGCTAAAATCAGGCGCAGAGTACTTGCACACAACTAAATCCCTGCTTCTAATTACTATTTTAGTCTCTTTTTCCTCGTGACATGTTGGTGATAGATCATTATTTTTTCAGCAATTTGTTCGCATTTATATGCAATATAATTGGATCTGATTAATTATTATGATTAATGACTGCAGAATTTCCTTGCAAAGCTATTAATACTGGGAGTATCAAATGAAAGACATGGACAAATTAAAGCCAATGGAGTCCTGTTGCTTGTACTTACAATGCCTGGGCTCAAGTAACCCTTTGCTGCTCCAGCCCTGCAATAAATACCAGGGTTTATCTGGAATTTCCCCATGGATCTCTGCATTTTCCAGCACTCTAAGTACATAAGTAATGGGGGAGAGGTGCAGGTGGAATTCTTAGGTGGACTGCTGTAGTTAAAATTACATATATTTGGATATATTTTAAATGAGCTCAGCAGCATAAATGCAGCTACATCCATTTAAAGTCAAGAAACTGGCAAGAAAGAAAAGCCTGGGCGATATTTCTATGTATATGAAGTGGATTTACCCATTTTTCAGGTGGCAGTGCAACCAAACACCACAATAAAAGCAGTTAATTTCCATTAAATGTCACATTAGCCCATTTCTGAGGGATGTATTTACGTAGCGTGTGCTGTATTTGAAATTACAGCCCGGCTCAGCAATGGGATATTACATGTAAAAAAGCAAACAGTGAGGGAGTAGCTTAGGGGATCGACTTTCCTGCTGCCTCGGGGACCTGCCTTTAAATCTGCCTTTGAGCAAACTGAGGAAAAATCATTTCCCTCTAATGGCAGCAGCACAGGGGAAAAGCAGGAGCTGCAGGCAGGGGCAGAGGGCCCGGGAGGGAAGGGCTGGAGCAGGGATGGGGCTGGCTCTGCCTGCCCTGGGACAGCCCCAAACAGGGGGATTTATTCTGGAATAAAGTGTCATTGGTGCCCAGCAAACCCAGGGCTGCAGGGGATTTATTCTGGAATAAAGTGTCATTGGTGCTCAGCAAACCCAGGGCTGGAGGGGATTTAATCTGGAATAAAGTGCCAGCAGCACCCAGCAAACCCAGGGGCTGGAGGGGATTTAATCTGGAATAAAGTGTCATTGGTGCCCAGCAAACCCAGGGCTGGAGGGGATTTAATCTGGAATAAAGTGCAGCAGCACCCAGCAAACCCAGCCTGGAGCAGGACACAGGGACAATTCCAGTGATTGCTGCTGAGGAACCCTGGAATTGTCCCTGGAGCCCAACCAGGAATGGGGAAATGCAGCCTGGAGCAGCAGTGGGAGCCTGTGGGGATGGGGTTGGAACTCTTCACCCTCTGGGGGAGCAGGGCAGCTCTGCCCTGGGAATTCCCCTCCAGCTGAAATGGGAGAAGAAGATGATGGGGTATGTTGTGAAATGAGAAAGGGTGGGCCGCAGAATATTTTGAAATAAAGGTCGGGAGGGCAAAAGTGTAACTCCAGTCTGGGTATCAAGTTTGGAGATTTTGATTTCTTTAATTTTGAATTTATGTTTTAGTAAAGACATAAAGATTATTTGAATCCCCTTATTTAGGATAAAATGGTGGCCTAGGAGAGCTGCAGAGGGACTGGGGACAAGGGATGGAGGGACAGGAGCCAGGGAATGGCTCCCACTGCCAGAGGGCAGGGATGGATGGGACATTGGGAATTCCTGGCTGGGCTGGGATTGCTGTGGCAGGGACGGAATAAATGGGATTTAAGGTCCCAAACCTGCCCTAATCTCTGATCTGATCACCCTGACCTTGCTCCATCCCACTCCTGCTGACCAAGCCCTGCATTTACCTCACAGCCAAAACCACCTGCTCACATTTACAGTCGATTTTCAGGTGTTGGGGTTTCTAACCCGATCTCACCCCAGGAAGCTGAGGGGCATTAACCCTTTCCTGCCCTGGTAAAAGCCCTCAGGGTCCCTGTCCAGCTCCCCGTGCCCCAGCTGGGCAATGCCAGCCCCACGCCTGCAGGGATGTGCTGAGGGAGCAGTCCCTCTCCTCTGAGATGGAAAACAGAGACCTGGGAGCCTCCAAAATGCCTCCCTGCAAAATGATGATTTCCAGATGATTTCGCTCTTCTGTTTTCATTTTTCTTGGGGGGGCTTTAATCTTTTTTTTTTTAATAAAGGTGGTTGAGATGAGTGAAATATCAGCCCAGGAGGAAACAACATTTAGAGCCCAGTAATGGAGCAGGCAAATGTGAGCGTCACAAGCCCTTAGCATCTCCTGCTCTGCATTAGCCCAGCTCGCTCCATCAATCTCCCCTGGCTGGGCTCACCTGCCTGCACAGCCAGCCTGAGAGCACTGACAGCCGCTGATTCACACACAGGGCCTGCCACAGGCAAGGCAGATGTTGGGCTTGTTTGGTTTTTTAACTCCTGAAACTTTCTGGCAGTTTCGTGCATTTTTTTTTTAATTGCTGTTGCTTAATTTAACATTTTGCATTAAAATTGGCATAAAATTCTAACGGTGTAAATTCTAATGGTGGCCTTCCAGCACCTGAAGGGGATGGCAAGAAAGATGGAGAGAGAAAATTTACAGGGTCTGGAGGGACAGGAAAAGGAGAGTGGTTTCACATTGAAGCAGAGTGGGGTCTGATGGGAGATTGGGAAGGAATTCCTCCCTGGCAGTGTCCCAGGCCAGGCTGGACACTGGGGCTTGGAGCACTCTGGGACAGCGGGAGGTGTCCCATGGCAGGGTGGCACTCGATGGGATTTAAGGTCCCTTCCAGCCCAAACCATTCTGGGATTCTGAGATTTTATGATTCTGAGTCTAAACATAACAGATTTACCACCTGAGTGCGAGCCTACGTATTTTTGAATAATTCCAGTTTCATTCTGAATTCATTAATAATTTAATCAATAAAAGTAAATTAATTAATTATTAAACTAAAGTAACATTTCTATGTATTTTTCTAAAGAGGTAAAAGTACCTCTTTATCTATTTTCTCTATATATTTCAAAGCCAAATATGCCTGGATGGATGGATGGTGGATGGACAGAGGAATGGTGGATGATGGATGGATGGATGGATGATGGATGGATGGATGGATGGAGGGATGGATGGACACAGGGATGGATGGACACAGGGATGGATGGATGGATGGATGGATGGATGGATGGATGGATGGATGGATGGATGGACACAGGGATGGATGGATGGAGGGATGGATGGATGGAGACATGGATGGTGGGTGGACGGAGGGATGGATGGGTAGAGGGATGGATGGATGGATGGATGGATGGATGGATGGATGGATGGATGGATAACGGATGGATGGAGGGATGGATGGAGAACACCCTGAGTCTATGAGGGGAAACACTCCAGCCAGGACACATGGGCACGTCCCTGTTCCACGCTGACCACGTGCCCAGAGCTGACCACGTGCTCTGTGATGACCACATTCCCATCCTGACCACATTCCCCATGCTGACCATGCTCCCTGTGCTGACCACGTGCCCAGAGCTGACCATGTGCTCTGTGATGACCACATGCACTGTGCTGACCACATTCCCCATGCTAACCCCATTCCCAGTGCTGACCACATTCCCTCAGCCACCAGCAGGAGCAGGCCCAGGGGTTTTTGTGGGCGATGTTTGAACCACTCCGAGCAGCCTTGGCTGTACACAGCCCCCAGTGCCCCCAGCCCAGCCCCAGCAGCTGTGCAGGGACACAAACCCCCCCAGAGCCCTGCCTGGGGCTGGGCTGGCCCTGCACAGGCACAGGGTGCTGGGCAGCTCCAGCAGAGCCTGGCAGGGCCAGCCCAGGCAGCAGCACTGGAGCCAGGGGCACTCAGGGTCACTGTGCAGCAGCCCCTGAGTGCATTCCCAGCACTGCCTGCCCGGACCCCCACCCTGCAGGGCACAGGCAGGGGTGTTTTTCTGCATTTGATGTGCGCTGGGCTCCAGGAGGCTGGGCTGTGCCCCAGAGCACGGGGCTGGGGCAGGCTGGAGCTGCTCCGTGACACGCAGCAGTGTCTTTGTGCTCTCCTCTGCCATGAGAGCCGAGCAGGAAATCAATACATTTTATCCATGGAATGTACATAAGTCTTCTTAAGTCGTGATCCATTTTAAGTAACGTGTGGAGGGGCATTAGGCAATTAGAGCTGGCTGAGGAACTGAGCATATTTATACATTTTAACGCCTGTCTTTTTATCTTGAGCTTGGATGAAGCACTAAGACCTAAAAATCAAACACTGGATGAGTTTAGATGATCGGGTATTTAATTTAAGATCTCCATCTTAGCATTAGAAACCCTTCCAAATGAAGTGTCTGTGTTTTAAAAATTGGCCATAGGCAGTAGCTGCTAAGTCTGATGTGTAATCTCTGCTTGGCTCTGCACAGAAAGCACTTATTGAAATTCAAGTACATGCTCAGGGCTCGTTAATGGCTATTTTTGCCTCATTAATACAACAAACATCACTGATATGAAAGGTGCTGTTCCCTTACACTAATACAACTGCAAGAGGTCAGAAATAACTTCTCATGCTCTCTAGTTCTTTATCCAACGTGTCAGTGACAGGGAAGTGGAGAGCAAGTAGCAACAGGAAGGTGGATTTATCAAGAAATGCTGTGTTAGTGAGACCACCAACGGCTCAGCCTGGCCTCCTTTGGTGTCCAAAAAGAAGATGCTGGAAATTTCAGGAAGGTCCTGAGCAGCCCCTGAGGAGTGACTGGAGTGGACAGAGCTGTGGAGGGACAGACACGAGTATAACTCAGTGAATAACTCAGAACAAACTGCTCAGTTTATTCCAAAGAGGGTGAAGAATTGGCTTGGTCATAATTTAAAATCCCAGACTGGTTTGGGTCGGAGGGACCTCAGAGCCACCCAGTGCCACCCTGCCATGGGCAGGGACACTTCCACTGTCCCAGGCTGCTCCCAGCCCTGCCCAGCCCTGCCAGGGCTCTCCTGCTTCCCACAAGGGAGCAGAAGCTTTGCTGGTGGAGCTCTGCTGCAGCCCATGATGGGCAGCACAAAGTGAAATTCGTGCAGATTTGGCTGAGCCTCCCGTTTCTGTGTGACTGCTTCCTTTCATCACGATACCATCGCAGGCTCGAGAGATCTCCATCAGCTGCACCACAGCCCAGAAACCCTGGCTGTGCTTCGGAACAAATCAATTCCCATCCACACAGGGCACCCCTTTGTGCTCTTCAAAGCACCGAGCAAGGACTGCACCAAGAGCCAGGGATGCAACAGCAGCCCCATTCCTTGTGAGAACACTTCTTTCCCTCTAATTCCCCACAAAACCACCGTGGTTTTCTCGGCATTGGCATTAACCTGTCCTTCCCTCAGAGGTGCCCCGTTTTCCCAGCAGCTGCACAGAACCCCCGCTTGGAAAAGGCTCAGGGACCCAGCAATTCCAGGGTTTGGGATGGCAGCACCCCCAGCTCCCGACCCTGGTGCTGTTAATACCGAGCTTTACAAAGCCCAGCAAATTGAAACCAGCTCCGGGGGCGGCTGGGGGAACTTCAATGCATTGCTTTCAAATTTCCCTGCAAATAAAAATACATGGGAAGGAGAGGAGCTGGGAGGCCCTGGGTGTATCCTCTGAGCATGGTTCAGAGCCCCCAGCAGCCTGCCCTGCTTTTGTGGATTAGAAATCTTGTCATCTGATCACAGAGACCAAGAAAATTGTGGCAAACTTTATCTGCTAAGTGAACCTTAATAACCTCAACTTTAACTTCAAGAAAATTACACTTGGAAACATTTCATAGTCTTGCAGGTTGCAGGAGACATAAAACTCTTTCTTTTCTCCCACCTCTCCAGGAGTTATTAACCCTCCCCACAGAGCCTCGGAGACCTCCAGCAAATTGTCCCTTCCCACAGATCGCATGGAATAGCTGGAACAGCTGTGCCAGGGGCTCCAGCGGCTCTGGCAGCACATTTGCACTAAAAGCTACACCCAGACTCCGATGAAAACCTTCACAGTTCCTTGAAAGAAGGCAAAGAAAAAAAAATAAAATAAATCCCAGCCTTTTAAATAAAGCTGTGGTGCGGCTGCTCCAGGAGCTGTCACACCTGGCTCCTCCCAATTAACAGCGGGGGCTGTTTAATTACCTCTCTCCCTAAATACCCCCCTCCTCTGGGGGCAGAAATGGGGAAAGGGCAATTCCAGGCTCAGCTTCATCAGAGGAGCTTCAGGACACCCACGGCGTTTTGGGAAGTAAAGAATAAAAGAGAATTTCAGGATATTTAGGTTGGCAAATCCTGCAGGAGCATCGCACCCAACCTGTGACCAGACACCACAATGCCCCCTAACAATATACAACAAAATGATGTGCTTCAGTCATGTGAAAATGGGATATTCACGTGAAAATGGAGTATTCAAAGAAAAGCAAGAAACATTATTATTATTGTTAATATATTACATTATATTATATTATATTATATTAATTGCATATTATATATTATACATTACATATAATATATAATATAGTATATAGTATATAGTATATACTATATACAATATACTATATACTATATACTACATATATACTATATATATAGTATATAGTATATATATAGTATATATAGTATATACTATAGTATATACTATATACTATATACTATATCATATATCTTATATAGTATATATTTATCTTATCTATTTTATATATTCTATATTCTATATTCTATATTCTATATTCTATAGTATTAAATATAATATCTATAATACATATTTTATAGAATATATTGTTATTGTTATTTTATGCTGCACATTTGTGGGTGTGATCCCACGGTGGGTTTCACACATGACTTGGCCATGCTGCTGCTCTGTGCCTGTGAAAATACATCTCCATCCCCACCCCAAAAAATACCCTACAAGGGAATGGCCTTGAAAATAAAAGCCCAGAGAACAGAACTGAACCTCTGCTTGTGCCACTGAGTTTGGAGCAAGAGCTCCCCATGATTCCATGCCCAGAGCCTGACAGGTTTAACAGAGAGGAAGGAGATGCCCGAAGGTTCCAGTGAGGCAGAGCTGTCCCTGCTCAGTGTGAGGGACAGGAATCCCCCTTTCCCAGGATTTCCCAGAGCCCGGGCACACACTTTTGGAAGCTGTTTCCATCAGCTTCTGCCTGCTCCACCCTCTGCTGCCAGGGAGCCCCAGAGCTCCCGATATTTTAATTCTCACTAATGATGCTGAGCTTTGGCTGGGAGCCCCGAGCAGGAGGCCACAGCTCCTGCAGGACACCCCGGTGCAGCCCAGGGGCACCTGCTCAATTTTAGGTCCAGAAGACGCTTTCTCCCAGTGCAGGCAAAATGAAGAACTCACCCCCAGACCTGCTGGTGCAGAGCTGCCTCGTTTGGTGACCTCACATCACCCAGAGTCTCTCTCATGCATTAGAGAGGCTTTGGAGGGGTGAGCAGAGAATTAAACAATTGTCAGGAGGAGGATTGTACTCCAACCAGCTCTCCAGGCAGGGGAACCCTGCTGCAAGGGAGCCATTCCCACCCCAAACCCCAGACAAGATTCCTGCAAACACTCCCTGGGCAGATCTTCAGGAAAACCTCCTCATAATGCTCATTCAAAAATCAACTCCAAACTGCCTGGTAAAACACTGCTTAAAATTCTGGGGGAAAACACAAATCCATTGAACTTTGCACTTGAGGCCGAGACACCTCCAGTGTGTTTGCCACCAGTTAGAGGTGCAAAAAATGCCCTGCTGAGGGAATATCCCAAATACCCCACCCTGAACCCTGCACACAGCAATGCCCTGCTGAGGGAATATCCCAAATACCCCACCCTGAACACAGCAGTGCCTGTCCTGAGGGAATATCTCAAATATTCCACCCTGGACAAAGCAATGCCCTGCTGAGGGAATATCCCAAATATTCCACCCTGAACTCTGGACACAGCTGTGCCCTGCTCCCAGAAAGGAGTTTTCTGCTCCCAGGAAAGGGGTATTTCTGCTCCAGAAAGGGGTTTTTCTGTTCCCAGGAATGGGGATTTTCTGCTCCTAGGGAAGGGTTTTTCTGCTCCCAGTAAGGGGTTTTCTGCTCCTAGGAATGGGGTATTTTTCCTCCCAGGAAAGGGCTTTTTCTGCTCTCAGGAAAGGGATATTCTTGCTCCCAGAAAAGGGGTATTTCTGCTCCCAGAAAGGGGTTTTCTGCTCCTAGGAATGGGCTAATTCTCCTCCCAGAAAGGGGTTTTCTGTCCCCAGGAAAGTGATATTCCTATTCCCAGGAAAGGGTTTTTTCTCCTCCTAGGAAATGGGTTTTTCTGCTCCCAGAAAAGGGGTTTTTCTGCTCCCAGGAAAGGGATATTCCTGCTCCTACAAAAGGGTTTTTTTTGCTCCCAGAAAAGGAGTTATTCTGCTCCCAGGAATAAAGGTTTTCCTGCTCCCAGGAAAGGGTTTTCCTTATCCTAGGGAAGGGTTTTTCTGCTCCGAGGAAAGGGGTACTCCTGCCCCCAGGAAAGGGGGTGTTCTGCTCCCAGGAAAGATGGTTTTTTGCTCCCAGGAAAAAGGTTTTCTTCTCCCAGGAAAGAGCTTTTCTGCTCTCAGAAAAGGGCTTTTTCTGCTCCCAGAAAAGGGCTTTTTCTGCTCCCAGGAATGGGGTTTTCTGCTCCTAGGAAGGGTTTTTCTGTGCCCAGGAAAGGGGTTTTTCTAGTCCCAGGAAAAAGATTTTCTGCTCCCAGGAAATGGGTTTTTCTGCTCTCAGGAAAGGGGTGTTTTGCCCCCAGGAAAGGGTTTTTCTGCCCCCAGGAAAGGGTTTTTCTGCCCCCAGGAAAGGGTTTTTCTGCTCTCAGGAAAGGGTTTTTCTGCCCCCAGGAAAGGGTTTTTCTGCTCTCAGGAAAGGGTTTTTCTGCCCCCAGGAAAGGGTTTTTCTGCTCTCAGGAAAGGGGTTTTTTTGCCCCCAGGAAAGGGGTTTTTTTGCCCCCAGGAAAGAGTTTTTTTGCCCCCAGGAAGGTTTTCTCTGCCAGGCACCAGGGCTGGGAGTGCCCGGCACAAAGGCTGGAGGTGTGTGCAGATGGAAGCCCTTGGATCACACAAAGCTGCCGGAGGGGCTGGGCTGAGAGGGGCCCAGGTTATTAAAAGAGGGATCAAACCAGGCTGCAATTACGCCCAGCTAATCCTCGGAAAACAGCGAGGTATTTCTTCATTATTTGCACGGGGTGAAAATAACAACCGTGTGGGACAAATGAAAACTTCACCTTCAGAGGGCACCCCGATTGTGATGCAGATCCCACGGGCCCGGGCAGCCCAGAAGGGAACCTGAACACGGGTCCCAGGGTGTGACATCAGCGCTGAATTAATTAATTAGCGGCCGCTTTGATTGATTTGGAGCGATGCTGAGGCGGGAGCTGAAAAGGGTGAGCCATACATCAGGAGCCAGGGAATTCTGCAGGCAATACCTGGGCACTGCTGCCAGGGTGGGGCACAAACTGCTGGGGGAGGCAGGTTTTTTTAAATTTTTAAATACAACCATCGCGCCTCCAAATGTCACAGCGGGCTCTAGCCAGCCGAGCTGGCAGGTCCTTAAAGCCCAGAATTTATGGGGTTGAGATTTTCCAAATGTGAGACCGGAAAGGGAAAAAAAACCTGTCTGCCTTTTATTTATTCCCGATATAAACACAGGCAATTTAGTCCTTCCCCCAAACAGGGGCAGATGAGATGAGTTAGACAGCAGTCGATTCATTTTGCATAGGAATGGCTCATTAAAAGCGAGAGCCCCCCGTTTGCGGCGGGCGCCGATTGGGCCGGGCACAAAATGGATTTACGGTGTCACTCAGAGCCGGCAGGACTAATGAGGGAGGAGAGGCTGCAGTGGGGGCACGGCTCCCCAACCCATCCCCGTGCCCCGGCGAGATGGAGGTGTCCCTCATTATGCATGTGTCTCAGGAGCTCCCTTTAATATTTTAATAAATAACAACATCGGCCCAACAAGAAATTAATGAATAGTATCATTAATAATGAGCCTGAGCCTGGCGGTGATAGGACAGATATTAAATTGAAGCACAGTGGTGCTGTCTCCAGAGACTTGGGAATTTTCCAGCGGCAAACAAGGCCGCTGAATGAGGCAGCCATCGCTCTGTGCCAACAGCTTTTACAACAGGTTGGGAGTAATAAAAGAGGATTTTCTGCACGATAAAGTTAAGCCTTAGAAAATCTGCTGGTGTAGATCGGTGTGAAAAGTACTGCCAAACGTGATCCTTAATTAAACTTTAATTAAGATAAAGCTCTTTCC
>NW_005054523.1:172852-174327 GCF_000277835.1 Geospiza fortis
GGGAGGGGGAGGCAGCAGCAAAAAGAGTGTCAGCTCTTTTCCTACCGCTTTCTGATCTAAAATGATTCTATATTAAATTGCAGAAAACTGTGCTCAAATAAGTTAAATCCACGAAACCCCGGAAATTCAGACCGGGGGATGAAATGCCATCCACGGCCCAGCCATGTGCCTATTTATCTATATTTATCTCTGTTCCTGCACCGTTTGGAGCCCGTGGTGCAGGGGATCAGTCACAACTGGGAGCAGTGCTGCGAATGTTCCCATCTCCCAGCTGCCCTGGGCCGTGGCTGGGCCCACGGAATCCTCCCCATCCCTTTCCTAAAGGTCCAGGATTTTGTGTTTCACAGCACAGAACAGCATATGTCGCATGCACGAGGAACAGGCTGGGGGAACAGAACATTTCCCCTTCCCCAGCCAGGACCAAACCCTCAGCACGAGGCCAGAGGCTCTGCAGGAGCACGGAGCAGTTTCAGCACCAGCACACCCATCTCTAGGAGCTGCCCAACACAGGGACCCCAAACCAATATTCCATCATCCAGAACCTGCTTTTCCCTCAGCTGATGGCCAGCCTGGCAGCTGTAGCAGGGTGGGAGAGGAGCAGAGGGAGTTTTCCACCCAAAATTACTGAGCAGGGGCTGTTTCATAGCCCAAACCCACAAAAGTCCATGTACAGACCCCATTTCTCCTTGGGGTGGAACAGATCCTTGGCCAGCACCACAGCCAGGCCTGTGCTGCCCCTCGGGTTCTTTATCAGATAATTAACACCAGCTCACCAAAACAACCAGCACCCACTGCCTTCTCAGAGTCAGATCCGTCCTCCTGCTCCTGGTTCGAACGATCCCAGCTGGACCAGCTGGCTGTACCTGTTCCAATGAAACGCTGAGTGCAGGCCTGGCAGGGCTGGGATGGGCTGGAAATGGGGACAGAAGGGAGGGGAAGGGAGGAAGGCCCCGTTTCACCCCTCCGCAGCAGAGCAGCTGTCTCCTGCAGTACTGATAAAACTTCCATTTTGTAGCACCAATTTCCCCGGGTTTGTTTTGCTGTGCCCGTGGAGCTGTGGCTGCCCTGGCAGTGTCCCAGGCCAGGCTGGACAGGGCTTGGGGCAGCCTGGGACAGTGGGAAGGGGTGGAACAGGATGGGCTTTAGAGTCCCAAAGCCCCCTGGGGCTGTGTTTGACCCCTGGGGTCTTTGTTTGCATTTCCCTCCCTGCTGGACACGTTTTAGAGCTGATTTCCCCAGCAATGCCACAGTGAAGTGCAGCATCCTGGGGAATTCCTGTTCCAGCTGTGGTGGGAAGGTCAGGAACCCTCGCCAGAGGAATTGTTTCAGCTCCAGGATGAGCTGTACTGAGAGCAGAACACAGCCTCACCTTGGACACAAACCCTGATTTTTGGGGACTGGCCCGTCCAGCTTTGACAAAGCCAAGGCTCCTCCCCGCTGCCCTATTTCCTTCACCATTACTTCCACTCCCAATG
>NW_005054523.1:174347-180937 GCF_000277835.1 Geospiza fortis
AAAGTCTCAAAATGCTCTTTGCAGCCTGCCATCCGTGCTCACAAATTCCTGAAGCTTTGCCTCAAACCCAGCTGAGTTCAGTAAAATCAGAGTCCATACAGAGCATATGGACAGCAAACAAATATTTTGTACAGAGGCAAAAGAATAGAGAAATTTTTTTTTTTTGTTTCTTCCTTTTTTTTTCCCCTTTCTTTTCTTGTTTAATATGGTTCCACTTGAGATTTGGGTTTTTTTCCATTTCTTTCCTTTCAGTGTCTCTAAGAAAAGTATCTTTAAGGGTCTGTACATGCAGGGGCACTTAACCTCCACAGGCTCCCTGCTTTGATGAAAGTTTTTATTTAAGCTTCAGAAGGCAAGTCAAGCCTGGATGACACGGTGCTAATTCTTTTCTAATTCAAAATTTAAACCAGGCTGTTTGACTTGAATCAGGGGTTGAACACGCGTGCTGGAGTGAGTGAGATCTGATAAAGTCGAAGGCAAGGAAAATCAAGGCTTGGAACATCTATTATTCTCTCAATTAACCAAGATTCTGTTATCTAGCCACTTTTAATGAATTTAGTGATAAATGAATAATTGGGTGGCAGTGGAGCAGGAGTGGCAGCTCCAGGGAGCTGCTCCTTGGCTCTGCACCTGCCTTGGGTGGGATTTGGGGGACGAGGGGCTCGGTGTTGGGGGGTTTGGGATAACAGGTGGGATATTGCCTCCTGTTTTAAAGCTCGTCCCTCCCCAGCGGGCTCTGAGGTTTGTACTGAATTCATTGGAATTTCACCTGGGATTCCATCCCAACCCTGTCCATCTCTGGGCAGAGCCCAGGGAGGCTCAGGAACCTGCAGGACCCTGACCCACATCCTCCCCACGAACCAGGGATGGGGGACACAGCCCCAGTGCTCTGCAGCATCCCCTGGCACCAGGGATGGGCACCAGGGATGGACACACAGCCTCAGGGCCCTGCAGCATCCCCTGGCACCAGGGACACCAGGGATGAGGCACCAGGGATGGACACACAGCCCCAGGGCTCTGCAGCATCCCCTGGCAGGCAGGGCAGGGGGGGGGCACCTCCCCAGTGCCACCCTCTCCCCAAAAAGCAAGGACGGGCAGCCCCCAAAAGCAGCCTCCCTGCTGTAGGTTTGGGCTGTGAAGCAGCCATAATTTGCCATAATTTGCAGTGTGATTTTGGGTGGGATCCCTCTGCCCCTCTGCCCTGTGTGGCTGCAGAGGGCTGGGGCTGCTTTCCCCGGGCAGCAGGAGCTGTGCATCCCTGTTTCCCCGGGAGATAATGGTTCATTTTTAGGCTGTTAGAGCAGAGATCACAAGGTCCCGCCCTCGGCAGCCACGTCTGGTAACTGCCTTTCACTCCCTGAAAGCACAGGCAATTTTTCCATAATAAAAACTGGATTAGCATGTATCAAGAAGAGGTTCCACCAGCTGTCACTTTGAAATCAGGCTACTCTATCGGATGGGCGAGATGATAATGGATAAACCCATAAATGACAAGCAGTTTTCCTGTATTTATCTAATAAGTGCCTAATGCAGGCGAGCATCTTCTCTAATAAAACAGGAGGACTGGGGAAGAGACAGGCTGGGGCTCTGTTTGAATTAAATCCAAACTGAGCAGTGGTGGCACAGGCAAATACTGCAGGAAAATGGCTTTTTTTTTCCCCATCCTTTTAGAAATTCTATTTTTAAATGCACCATGGACACAAGTTAAATCAAAAGCTATTAAAAATAATTTTTAAAGTTTTCCGAGATTCAGCTCCTTTTGATTCAGAGGGCCTCTGTGTGTTTGTAAGCTAAACAGAAAACCAGGTGTCTGTAAATGAACAGGTGTGTTTAAAAGAGGAGCGCTGGGCTGCTTGGATCAGCAGTGGTGGCAACAGCTTCAGAGAGGCAGGAGAATTCTTATTAATCTGCACGATATTAATCAACGATTCCCCAACTTCTGTACTGTGTTATTAGCGATGACACAGCGTTAAAGTCACACCAGGGGAAATGACCAAGTGTATCAGTGGAATTAGCAGCTTACTGAAGGCAATGCTCAAAAACTGCGGCTAACTTGGCTAAATTAATTAAATAGGAAAAAATCCTTAAGAAAGGACTGATGGCTGGCTAATAATGAGAAGATAAAAGAGCCTCCCCACCCTCCCAGGGAGCAATTCCCAATTCCCAATGTCCCATCCATCCATCCATCCATCCATCCAGCCCTGCCCTCTGGCACTGGGAGCCATTCCCTGGCTCCTGTCCCTCCATCCCTTGTCCCCAGTCCCTCTGCAGCTCTCCTGGAGCCCTTCAGGCCCTGCCAGGGGCTCTGAGCTCCCCCTGGATCCTTCTCCAGCCCTCAGCCCTCCACAGTGTCTGGAGAAGGGTTTGCAGAGGATTTGGGAGGAAGAGGCATTTCCCATGCACAGAGGGCAGTGAGAAAGACAAAATCCATTTTTTTTTTCCATCCAAAATCCATTCTGCCTTTTCCTTGCTGTCCCAGAGGAGGAGGTGAGAGGGAAACCAGAGCCTGGCACAGCCCTGGGCAGTCAGGGACAGGGACAGAACAATCCCTGCGCTCACAGCAGGGGCAGAGGGGACATCCCAGGGGCAACTGGCACCACATTTCCATCCATTCCCTGGGGATCAGCAGGGCCTTGGCAGGGGGAGAGCTCCTGGAGGGAGAGAAAGGAGCTGGGGATGGCTGGAATGGGGAAACATGGGGAGAAAGGAGCTGGAGATGGCTCCATGGTGCAGGAACAGCTGGGGAATAATGGGGAGAAGGAGCTGGGGATGGCTGGAATGGGGAATGATGGGGAGAAAGGAGCTGGAGATGGCTGGAATGGGGAATGATGGGAGAAGGAGCTGGAGATGGCTGGAATGGGGAATGATGGGGAGAAAGGAGCTGGGGATGGCTGGAATGGGGAATAATGGGGAGAAAGGAGCTGGGGATGGCTCCATGGTGCAGGAACAGCTGGTGAGCCACAGGGAAGGCACCACCCAGCCTCATTGCCAGCCCAGAGCTCCTTGGCTGGCTCTGGGAATTGCAGCTCCTCAGTTTCCCCCTTTGTTCAGCCAGGCCCGTGGGAAGGAGCAGGGTGTGTGATGAAGTCAGGGCCACTAAAAGAGGTCCTTTATTGCATTTTTTGAGATGTTGTTTTGGGGTTTGTTTTAAATCCCAGATGAGTCAGGGAGCAGGAATTGCTGGCAAGAAAATGCAGGCAGCAAAATCCTCCATCCTTCCAAGGCAGCTCCCCCTCAAAGGCTGCCAACCCCCCTCACCCCAAGCGATAAACATCACCTATTTTATAAATACTGATTCACAGGATGATTAGGAGACTTCCCAAGCCTTCAGCAGGGACACAACTAACAGTGTGCCACAAACATCAAGTGCTCCTCCTCACAAATGTGATAACATTTACTTCCTAAACAAATTAAATCTGATATTTTAGAAAAAATACATACAGCCAGCCCACAACTTCTCCTGCCCTCAATTTAACTTTTCCCCACAAACAGGCTTCAAGAAAATGACACTTGGTGTGCACTTAATAGCACGGGAAAGCAGGGAGCAAATCCCCCTGCAGTATTCCTCACTCAAAGACCCCCCACCCATCCTGCAGAAAATGGGAATCTTTGTGTTCCCTCAGGAGGCTGCAGAGAGGAGCAACAGGGTGGACCAAGGGAAATGGGAGCTCTGAAATGAAACAGCTACCCAATGGCAGCGCTGAAAATGGATGTTTTTAGCAGATTTGGTGCCTGGTAGCAGCCTTTGCTGTCATTATCCTGTTGCATATTTAAGGCAGGAGCACAAGCACCCCTTCCACACTTGGTCAAATATGGGACCAACGTGTTCCTCCCGAAAATCAATGTCAGCCGAGCTGCTCTGTGGGTAAATGTCACATTGCAGGCAGCCCAGAGCTGCAGGCTGTGGGGTTTGTGTGAGCTGGAACCTCCCTGCACACACCCAGGGGCTGCAGGAGGAGCCCAGGTTTTCCTTGGAGCTTTTGGAAAGCAAAAAGTGTGGGGAGGACATGGTGGTGCAGACATTAATTATGAACAATCCTTTCCTTAGGATTTTTCCTCCTGAGAAGCTGAGAGGCCTCAGGAACAAAATGTAACCAATGGTTATCTGCTGCTGTGGGATGCAACAGGTGGATCTGTGATTGGTCTCGTGTGGTTGTTTCTAATTAATGGCCAATCACAGCCCAGCTGGCTCAGACTCTCTGTCTGAGCCACAAACCTTTGTGATCATTCTTCCTTTGCTATTCTATTCTTAGCGAGCCTTCTGATGAAATCCTTTCTTCTATTCTTTGAGTATAGTTTTAATGTAATATATATAATAAAATAATAAATCATCCTTCTGAACCATGGAGCCAGATCCTCGTCTCTCCCCTCACCCAGGGACCCCTGTGAGCACCACCACAGACACGGGGCTGCTGCTCCTCCCTGACAGCTCCTGACAGGGTTCCACACCAGAGATCAAGGTCTCTGTGCACAGATTGAGGTCTGGGCAAGCAGAGGAAGTGGAGTGGACAGAAATTCAAGGTGAAATGGATTGACATGGGCTAAAGGGCAGCCGGGACAGGCAGGCACAGTCATAAATGAAGACTTTTCTGCAGGGGAGAAGTGACTGGGCAGAGGTTGTTGGATGGGCACGAGGAGCCTCGCTGTGTGCCATGGACATGGGGAAGGACAGGAAAGGTAAATGCAAAGTGATGGAAACTGCTGAGACCCAGGGCTGCAAAATCCCTGCCAGGCCCAGGGAAGGCCAGCTGGGTTCGCTCTCTGCAAATCAACCAAATGGGAAATGCTCATCAGTGCAGCGTGCCAGAACAGAAATGCTGGAGCTGCTCACAGAAGGGGCTGTGCTGGGTTGAGTTGTGACCCAAGAGAAGGGGTGAGCCATCCCTGCTCCAGGAGAGCATGGGCAGCTGTGGGAGCTGTGCAGGACATGGGGCTCACCAAATCACAGGATCACAGGACCACAGAATCCCAGAGTCACAGAATCCCAGAATCCCAGAATAATGAGGCTGGAAGAGACCTCCAGGATCATCAAGTCCAACCTGTGCCCCAACACCTCAACTATAGCACCAAGTGCCATGGCCAGTCTTTTTTAAACTTAAACACATCCAGACATGGTGACTCCACCACCTCCCTGGGAAGAGCATCCCAGTACTTTGGCATTCGTTCTGTAAAGAATTTCTTCCTGATATCCAACCTATCCCTTCCCTGAGGTAGCTTGAGGCTGTGCCCTCTAATGTGCAGGCTGGAGCAGGATGGCTGAAAGAAACATTCACAGCTTTGTGAGCTTGAAAAATGCCCAGTGAAATGAATTCCAGGGTGGAGGTGAGCACAGGGTGGTGCTGGGAATGGGAAAAGCCCTGCATGGAAGGTACAGCAGGCTGAGCCTGCCTGGAAGTGCTCCATCCACCCATCCACCTTCCCTGGGATAGCACACTGCAATTGTGACTAAACACAGGATTACAGATTAATTTGGCTCTAAGCAGCCCCTGCAATACACTGTAGATCACTGTAATGAAGACATGAATCTCTCCCTGCTCCAGGAGGAGCAGAGAGGATTTCAGCCCTGGAACAGGAGTTTCTCACCTTGCTGAATATTTCCATTGCACTCGTGATATCAGAAATAAGCTTTGCAGATTCTGACTTTTAGAAAATTATTCCCTTGAAAGGCTCTTTATGTTTTCCTGTTCTTTCCTAGCAATTAATGCATTGGCTTTGGAGGAGGATCTGTGATGTTATGCAAGTTAAACCTGTAAAAACGGGGAACTGTAATTAATAAAACCTTAAACAGATACATTACAGCACACACACATACTCCTATAAACACATAAAATACTGGGTCTGCATGGAAATAAATGCACACCTTCAGAGGGGTGATCTGTCTTCTCTGCTAATTGTCTTTATCAGATAAATATACAATTAGATCAAACAAAACCATTCTTTTGCCAGCTTGCAGACAGGAGTGGTGACAGTTATTCACTAATATCTGTAAATGCTGGTGGGGGAATATTCCCATCTAATTTGGCAAATGTTTGACAAAACCTGGAAAAGGGGTTATTTCCTTAACATATTTAAAAATAAAAACCTTTTGCTTCTATCAAAGCAAAACACCTGCTCAGTCTGAGCATTTAGAAGGATGCTACACATGGATAGAAATCCTGGGTACCCCACAAACTCTGGGGCTCACAGACCCCACCGGAGCCAGAGCAGGCTGCTCCCACCACTGGGTCCAGCATTGGCACTTCTGTCCCCAAAAGCTGGCACAAAACCAGGCCCTTGCACTTCTGTGGGGTCTGTCTGCAGAGCTCCAGGCGCTTCATGGACATTGGATAATTCCCAGATCAGCCCACGAGTCCCAGGCACACACAGAGCACAGGGGGAGCCTCCAGCTCAGGCCTGGGATTGGTTTATGGAGAAAAGGATGGGGAGTTGGTATGGGAGAGGAGAACCCCAGATCCCTGCTGGCGCAGAGCTCAGCTCCCATGCATGGGGTGGCCCGGGCACAGAGCAGCCCCAGGAGCTGTGGCACTGCTGCTCTCCGTGCCCTGGAGCAGGGTGAGTTACCCCAGCCCTGCTGCGGCCAAGCGGCCCCG
>NW_005054523.1:181030-210260 GCF_000277835.1 Geospiza fortis
GCAGGAATTCACCTGGGCACAGCGCATCCCTCAGCCCTGCTGCCAGTGTCTGAGACCCTCTGGGCTCTCACCCCCCTCCCAAACCATCCCCTGGATTTTTAACCTGCCTGGTGAGAGCAGCCCTGCTGCCCCCCTGCCCTCTGCAGCCTCAGAGCTGGAACTTTTAAGGAATGAACACTTTTTTTTTTAAGGAATTTAAAGGAATTTTAATTTTAAGGAATTTTAAGGAATGAACAGACTGTCTAACATAGATGATAGGTATTGGAAAATTATTGTAAATAAAGCACGCATAGATTCTCAGGGCTTTAGCTGCTCAGAGTGACCCCAAGATTAAGGAATTTTAAGGAATTTTAAGGAATTTTAAGGAATTTTAAGGAATTTTAAGGAATTTTAAGGAATTTTAAGGAATTTTAAGGAATTTTAAGGAATTTTAAGGAATTTTAAGGAATTTTAAGGAATTTTAAGGAATTTTAAGGAATTTTAAGGAATTTTAAGGAATTTTAAGGAATTTTAAGGAATTTTAAGGAATTTTAAGGAATTTTAAGGAATTTTAAGGAATTTTAAGGAATTTTAAGGAATTTTAAGGAATTTTAAGGAATTTTAAGGAATTTTAAGGAATTTTAAGGAATTTTAAGGAATTTTAAGGAATTTTAAGGAATTTTAAGGAATTTTAAGGAATTTTAAGGAATGGAGATGGAGGCCAAGAAGGAGAAGGAGAAAGGCTGGACATGCCCAGATCCCTCCATCTTGGGATCCCAAAACCCCATTCTAAAAACCAAAAAAATCTATTTTTCTACTTTGTGACAAACTGATTATTATTCTACTTATACTTTTGTGGCCTGTAGACCTTCATACAAGGTTGGTAAATTTTTTCAATGGGTCACAATCAAACCCACAGGTGTCCTGGGCTCTGTGCCAGGGTCTGTGAGCCCCTGGCAGGGCGCTGGCAGTGCAGCACAGCCAGAGGGATGGGCTGGGTTCTGACACAGCCCCGTGGTGTCTGTCCCTGCCAGCCTCCCTGCAGGGCGCTGGCACTGCCACCAGCCCCTGCCCTGGGTGATGATGAGGGGACAGCTGGGACCTGTCACCGCAGCCTCCCGAGGCATCTGGGGATGCATCCATCTCCCACCACGGCTGCTTTAAACAATGAACTTGTAACAAGAGGAACTACATCTAAAATAGTAGGTTTGCCTAATAAGAGGCATTTTTCTCTTGTAAAACTCTCTATTAAAGCCACTTTGCTTTGTTAACTTTCATGGCATGTATCCTCAGCATAGCCTTCAACACCTGAAAAATTAGTGGAAGAATTTGACTGATTATAGAGGCTGTTTTCCTTGTTCCACTGCTTCTTCTAAAAGGGATACTCAGCAGAACTTGCCTTTTTTTTTTTTTCATTTTGTGCTGTCTGCATGAGTAATTACCTCCCTGATTTCTGAGATGCAATTGAGTAGCTTCCACATTAGAAAAATCCCAAGATTGATAGAGCCATCTCTCCTAAAGGATTAGTTTGCTGCTGTAATTCCACTGAGTAGGTCATTCAAATAGCAAAATGCTACCGAGTCTAATTCCTCCTGTTTGTAAAAGCCAGGTATTGATACCTAGTTAGGAGAGGCTGGAAAGGGCTCTTTGCCTTTGGAGGGGAACAGGGGCTCCTGTTTCCTGCTCTGCAAAAAGAGATTTGTGTGCCTGGGCTGGGTCAGCTCAGGGGCTGCTGATGCCAGAGAAATGAGCAAAGAAAAGGGGATGATTGTGCAGACACGTTGAGAAATGGGGCACAGTTTTAGGAATCCACAAGGATTCCTAATTGGAATTGGAATTCCTAATCCACACTTGTGGGAATTCCAGTTTTAGGGATTTTAGGAATCCAGAAGGAGTTTCTGCCAGGATTTAAGGACACTGGGACAGCTTTGGGATGGCTTTGGGGTGCCAGGGGAGCCCCCAGCACAGCTGTGGAGGAGAGGATTATCCCAGGGATGGGCAGGGAAGAGATTTTAAATCATTTCCCAGGCTCCATCAGGGCCCATGATCCTGAGCAGGGCTCTGTGTGTTCCCAGGCTCCCCAGGGATGTGTCCAAAGCATCCATGGGCAGGGGAAATCATTCCCTGAGCTCCCCACATCACCTGGGCAGCAGAAATCATTCCCTGAGCTCCCCACATCACCTGGGCAGGGGAAATCATTCCCTGAGCTCTGCACTCCCCACATCACCTGCTTTCATTCCAAATATTTATGGAGCAGGCTCTTTCATTTATTGGAGATATTCTGGGAAAGGTTTGGAGAGCGTTCATCAGAACCCATCTTCCAAATATTTGAATAATGCTAGCAGAGCTTTGGAGGGCACGGGGAGGCAGGAATTCCTCTGAACATCACAGGTGTAACCAGGAGGGTGCAGAGAGCAGCTGGGGTTGTGATAAGTGATTGTGCCAGTGCCATTTTATCAGGGAAAATTTACTGACTTCCTCTGTCACTCTGCTAGACTAAAAACAAATGTATTAACTAAAACTGACATCTTAACAAAAACAAGCATGCTTTAAGAACCTCTAAAATGCTGAATAACTTTTTTTTTTCAATTAAAATGCTAAAAGCATGGCAATCTCTGAAGTTCACCAAGATGCATTTTGTGATAATTCACGGGGGGAAAAGCCTACAAAATATAAATAATACAAAACTTTGTTCTGTGAAGTAAATAAATGTTTTAGTTGCACTGAAGCACGCCAGGGGCCAGGCACACCTGGGCTGATACAAAGCCCCTTTCTCTGCCCTGATCCACCTCCCTTTCCATGCAAACAGCTCTGCTCAGGAGAGGCTCGGCAATTTCCATCAGCACAGGATCTGGAAGTTGATTTGAAAGGCAGGAATAAATCTTGGGTGTGCTCTGAAGTCGGTTTGAGTGAAATGCAAAAGCTCCTTGCAGGCTGGGGGCACTTTCAGGCACGGAGATGAGGCTCCCCAGACAAGGCACAGATGCTGCATCTCCTGCTCCAGGCAGCTGCACGGGGCTGCGCAGCACAGCTACCCTGTAGCTAAACATCTGGAGAAACCCGGGCAGGAGAATAACAAACACCTCCAAATTCCACCGGGCACGGCCTGAAAGAGACTGCAGGGGAAGGAAGAGGGGCTGGGGGGGAACAAGGAGCCAAACCCCAGGCACCCCTCAGGGGAGGAATTGACTGCATCCCACGGGGACGTCAGCCAGCCCTGCCCTGCCTCTGAACCACCCTGCTCAAGTCACATCTCACACTTGATGGTTTTTGCTGCTTCTCCCTTGCAATCTGCCAGGTAAAGCAGGAACAGAAAGCTCCGTGAGCTGGAGCAGAATGGTCACAACTGCACACTGGCAGTTCTCAGCTCTTTCTGACCACCTTCCTTTGGCAAATATTCCTAAAGCTGTGACATTCCTCACCACAACCTCCTCTGCTCTGCTCCTGTCCTGTGAAAACTCTGCTGCAGTGACTTATCAGTGGTGGGATCCCAGAGTGGTTTGGGTTGAAAGGGACCTTAAATCCCATCCCTGTGCTGCTCTGGGCACCCCCATTTCCACCCCCATATCCATCCCCATTTCCATCCCCACCCCCATCTCCACCCCCATTTCCACCCCCATTTCCACCCCCATTTCCACCCACATTTCCATCCCATTTCCAACCCCATTTCCATCCCCATTTCCACCCCCATTTACATCCCCATTTCCACCCCCATTTCCTTCCCCATCTCCACCCACATTTCCACCCCCATTTCCACCCTCATTTCCACCCCCATCTCCACCCTCATTTCCATCCCCATTTCCACCCTCATTTCCACCCCAGGACTTTGGGATGGAATTCAGACATTCTGCAGAGAAATCAGGATGTGAAATAGAAGTGTTTCCTGTGGGGCTGGGAAGAACGATGTCAATAACCCCATTTAACCCCTCTTTTCCTGAGCACATCCCTGACTGAGTCACTTTGCCATCAGCCACCTCAGCAGGTGGGTGTAAGGGCAGGAGGGACTGCATCCATTGCATTTCACCAGAGAACCCAAAATTTCTGCTTGGTGAGCAGCAGGGAGCGGTTCCCAGAAGTGAGATAAGGCTGGAGATAAGGCAGGGACAGGAGGAAGAGTCTGCAAGATGCTTCTTTGCTAAACAGAAATCCTGCTATTTACAGGGGATTGTTTGAGAAATCTAATTCTTTTTTTTTTTTTTTTTGCTCTGAATGAAGGGTAAAAATCTTTTAAAAATGACTAATTGGGTAGAATTCTTCACGATGCCTTTATCAACAGCTGTGCTCCTGGGATGTTGTTAAGGTGACAGCTAAACCCTGCCCTGCTCTTCTGGGGGAAAATTCCACCCTGAGCTCTCAGCCCCAGCACCTTTCAGTGATTCCATCACTAAGAAATCAAAAACAATGCTCAGTTCTGTTTTTGCAGTTTCACCTGGGCAAAGTGTGGGGTTTCCTGAAAGCCAAGGGACAGCCTGGCAGCTGGGAGCAGGAACATTTACCCAGGAAACACAGTGGGAATTCTGCCTCATTCCCTGTGCAGCACTGGCTCCACAAACCCAGCGTGCCCAGCTCACACCTTGCTAGGGTAAATGAAATTCATACAGGGGGTGTGCTGCTGAAAGAGCTCCGGGGGCGATGAGGGGAGCAGCAGGCAGCCCAATAAATGCCATGAGCCCTGCCAGGGCCGGGCAGGACAGGCTGCTCAGCACCTCAGCCACCACCCCGCTGCTGGGGAGAGACTGGCAAGGGCAGGAGAGAAAAAAGAGATGAAATCAGAAAACCTCTCTATCAATCTGCCAAGCTGTCAGAGACGCTTGTTCTGAAACAATTCCTCTCATTTCCAATCACTCCTGTCAGGAGTGGATAAAAGGCACAGACGGCGAGTCTGGAGACAGCCGCCTCCCCTCCCGAGCCCTGCTCAAACCACGGGGGAAACGTGCCCTCGGTGCTGCTGGAGCCAGGCTGGCACTGCTCCTGGCTGCCAGGGAAGGGCTCCAGCACTGGGGAGCAGCCCCAGCCCCTGCCTGCCCCCCCAGAAGGGGAGCAGCAAACTGGGAGCACTGGTAGGGAGGCAGCGCTGGTCAAGTGTCACAGACATCTTTCATGGAAAATCCGTTCCTTGGGATTTTTCCTCCTGAGAAGCTGAGAGGCCTCGGGTACAAAATGTAACCAATGGTTATCTGCTGCTGTGGAATGCAACAGGTGCATCTGTGATTGGTCTCATGTGGTTGTTTCTAATTAATGGCCAATCACAGTCAGCTGGTTCGGACAGAGAGTTTGAGCCACAAACCTTTGTTATCATTCCTTCCTATTCTATTCTTAGCGAGCCTTCTGATGAAATCCTTTCTTCTATTCTTTTAGTATAGTTTTAATGTAATATATATAATAAAATAATCAATCAGCCTTCTGAACCATGGAGTCAGATCCTCGTCTCTTCCCTCACCCTGGGACCCCTGTGAGCACGGTCACAGTCAAGGCAGGATCTGAGCTCCAGGGAAATCCAGCAGCACTTCTGGCCACCCATAAAGGGCTCACAGCACACCCAATAAAACATAAAACCAGGGGATTATTGGGAAATTAAAGAAATTAAGGAAAAATCTATCAATCACCTGAGCTTAAAAACGTCGATGGGAGCAGCTTGATGCAGTCAATGTGGAGAGCGCAGTCGGTGCTGAGGAGGTGGCAGGGGCTGTCTGGGGACATGGGGACAGCAGGGCTGGTGGCTGCAGGGACAGGGCCACAGGGACCACAGCATTTGAAACATTTTCCTGGGTATTCCTCAGGGGAAAACCAAACCTGGTGCCAGCCGTGCCCAAACGCTCATGGGCATCCCCAGGAGAATATCCTGAGCTGACCCTCGGCTCCTGGGCTGGGCTGAGCCCCAAGCTCTGCTCTGATCCACTCCCCGAATTTAGAAGTGGCCAATGTGACCTTAAACGTGGCACAGGAGCAGTCCTGGAGCCCCAGCCTCTCCCAAGCTGGGTTCTGCCCCACAGCTGTGGGTGAGAGATGATTCTGAAGGTTATTTTTGTGTTTTCACTGCCCTGTGTGAAGCTGAACCTTTTCAGAATAACACCAGCAAGGGCTAAGGCTGCTCCTCCCTCCAACAGACATCCCTGGGAACACTTCTGCTCCCCCTCCTACCCAGCCCTTCTCTTGCCTCTTCATTTCTTGCCAGCTCCTTTAAAAAAGAATACAATCTCTACGAGCGGATAAATATTAATTTCCCAATTACACTGTGGGCCCTCAAGCAGCCATCAACAAAGAGCGTGTTAAAGCTCTACACTACAAAAATATAAGAACTTGATGACTGCCTCCCCATTAACAGGCTAACTATATCCAAATAGGAGAATTAATGCTAGAATGCTCTCTCTACAATGCAAGCTTACATCCGTACATTATTAACAAACCACCAATATACGACAAATCAAACAAGCAGAGTATTAAATATCTTGTTAACCTGATAGAGGAGCATCCATTGCTTTGGCCAGCAAGATTTCCTGACACATGGGTGAGTGCCCAGCGCAATAAATACTGTAACATCAATGCATTCATACTCTCTTCCCTTCATTGCTCCTTTTTGAAATTATGCTGCTCCCTCAGGGTCCCTCCCTCCTCCTTTATTTAGATTTTTAATCCATGGATTGTCATCTCCTTGCAGGTTTCAAACCTGTGCAATTCAGTAAATTAGGATGAATTCAAGTGAACATTAAAATCCACCCGGGCACAGGAGGAGCTCCCCTGCCCCATGTCCAGCCTCCTGTGGTCACCTGGAGCAGGGCAGGGTTCCCAACACCCCTGAACTGATGTTTTTGTGGCCTTACAATCAGTCTGTTTATCCGAACCAAGGGAGAAACCCCAAATCAGCGACACCTCTGCGGCCCTGCAGTGATTGCTGCACGAGGCTTTGCCTGGGTTTGTGTGAGAGGCATTGCAGGGCTTTGGCCGGCGCCAGCTGTGGGTAAAACCACGGTGGAGCAGCCCAGGGAAGCAAACACAGGCCCTGCTTGGCATTGCTGGGGTGCAGGAAGGAGCCCCCCTGGGCAGGGCCTGTGTGTGAACCTGCAGCTCCATCTCTGTAACCTGAATTAAGCAGGGGAGGGTGGTTGGAAATGGGGCTAATCAGGATTCTGGGGCTCAGTTCCTCCCAAAGGAGCCTCTGGAAGGGAGGAGAGGAGCAGGCAAAGCAGGAGCTCTGCTCCAGCGTTCCAACCTTCCCTGCCCCTCCTCTGGGAGTCACCAGGAACACAGCAGGAAAACATCAGGAAATCACACAGGGGTGAGCGATCAGCCACAACACACCTCGGAGATGATTAAAGTCAAATTTAACTCTGTCACATTTTGTTATGCAAAATCTTCCCGCTATCCTTAGGAACAGCTTTTGGTATCCCATCCCCTGCAGAAAACACCTAACTTGCTATAATTCAAATTCCTAGCTTTCAGATAATCTGATCCTTAGTTTCAGGCGCAGCTCTGGATGGGGGCTGGAAGGGGAAGGGGCTGGGCTCTGCAGGACACCCTGCACTGCTGGCAGGGCCCACCCAGCACATCAGGGGCACCTCCAGCCTCCCAGACCTCTGGGACAGAGCCAGGGCTTGGGGTGAGGAGTGCCACTGCTGCATCCCTGTCCTGCTCATCCCTATGGGGCCTGCAGGCAGCTCCAGGGCTGCTCCTGTGCCCCTCAGCCTCAGCCCTGCTCCAGCATTCCCCAACCCCCTGGCTGGGCACCAGGAGAGCTGGGAGCACCAGGAGCTTTGAGGAGGAGGAGGAGAGCTGTACAATCACAGAGCACCGGGCACAGCTGGCACAGGTGAGCTCCTGTTGGAATTCAGGACATCCCTCAGGCTGTGCTGGACTGCCAGGGCCCTGCCAGGGGCTCACAGACCCTGCACAGAGCCCAAAACACCTGTGGGTTTGATTGTGATCCATGGAAAAAGTTACCAACCTTGTATGAGGATCTGCAAGCCATGACAGTTTAGATAGAATAATAGTGAAGTTATCATGGGGTAAAAAATAGATTTTTGGGGTTTTTGGTATGGGGGTTCAGGGGGCAAGATGGAGGAATCTGGGCATGTCCAGCCTTTCTCCTTCTTCTCCTTCTTGGCCTCCATCTCCTGCTGTGCTGGTGGCACTGTTGGATTGGTTCAGAGTAGGAGCTCACTGTCTAACACAGGTGATGGGCATTGGGCAGTAATTGTAAATATTGCACACGTAGTTTTTAGTATAAAAAGATAACACCACCTGGGGCAGGCAGAGTGCCTCTGTCTGTCCTGCTGAGCAGCCCTGGGCTGGACAGGAGAAAGAATTTTATAGATAAGGAACAACAAACAGCCTTGAGACCGAGAACTGAAGAGCTCTGACTCCTTCTTTGAGCGCCGGGCTGGGAAAGGAGAATTTCTGACACATCTCGGGGTCACTGTGAGCAGCCAGAGCCCTGAGAGGCACCAGGAGCTCTGGGAGCACCAGGAGCTTTGAGGAGGAGGGCTGTGCCATCACAGGGCACAGCTGGCACAGCTGGCACAGGACAGAGCCCAGGCCAGCAGAGTGGCCAGGCTGGCAGAGCCCAGCCGTGCCCCTGCCCTCCCCGGGATGCTGTTTACAGGAGCCATGGCAACTCCCAAGGCCATTAGCTGCAGTCACAGCAGCTCCAGCACCTGACTGAAGGCTGGGATGTGTGATATTTAGTCTGACCTATAAAAATATCTCTGGAGCAACCTGCGTGCAGAAGTGTCACATCAAATGTTTGTCATACACGGGATGTGACACCGGGCACCTGACGGAGCCTCGCCGCAGCTCGGGGGGATCTGCCCCTTTGAAAGGCTCCTAATATTCCTCCCAGGCACTGCAAAACCCAGCTGCTGGTGTGGCCAGGCAGCGTGGGACAAACAGGTCCCCTCTGTTGCTCACTCCCAGCCCACTATCCCCAGTTACCATGTTCAGTTTGATTAAAGTCGTGTGTTACTGCTGTGCTGGCCCAGGACTCCCTCAAATGCCACCAAGGATGGCCCAGTGCCACCCTGGCAGGCTGAGCACGGGGCAGCTGTGGGGTGGGTCACTCTGGGAGCTGGGGGCAGCTCTGCAAAGCCCTGGGGGCTGGGGCAGGGCTGGGGAGGCACCACCACCCCCTGAGCCCCGGCAGAAGCTGCTGCTCCTGCAGGTGAGCCCCAAACACCTGAGCTGGCCCTCACCTGAGAGCCCCAGCAGTACACCTGGTGTGCTCCCTCTCTTTTCCATCAGGAATACAATTTTTTTTTAAATCTAGAGCAGATAATTCAATCTATTGTCTCCATTTTTTTAAATGGGCCCCAACGACTCCTGGAAACCACTGTAATTTCTCCTGGTACAACTGTTTTTATGCAAGAACATCATATCCATGTACTGCTTGGCATTCAGCAATGTTGGTGAAAATCAAGCTCTGCTGCTCTCCTCAGCATTTGGGGAGCACCTCCTGGAGGGGCTGTGGCTGCTGTAGGGCACCCAAGGTGAGCTGGCTGGTGAAGAGGTGATTTAGGAGCACTGCTGCTCTCCAAACCTGCCATGTCCCACAGATGCTCCACCTGCAGAGCTTCCCCAACACCTCCCACGCCTGGGCTGCAAAATCTCCCAGAGAATGCACAGATTTCCTCTTGTTTTCTTCACCACAGGAACAGAGTTTGGGACCTGGGCTGCAGTGCCCATCCCTGCAGGTGCCCAGGGACACCCGGGGGTGGCACTCAGGGCTGGGGACAAGGTGGGCACTGGGCTCAGCTGGGACTCCATGGGCTGGGAGGGCTTTTCCAACCCCAGGGATCCTGGGATTCCCTTTGCAGATGAAGCAAAATTGCAGAACCTGTCTTGGCAGGATCAGGTGGCCTGGGTCACTCTCTGAGGAACAGCCTGGCCATTTCTGACCTCCAAACACAGCAGTGCCCAAAATCTCCAGGCACACATGGGAAATGCCACATGAACTGCCCATGGAATTGGGAATTCTGTCCCTTGAGGTCCCTTTGGAGGATAAACCACTGGGACAGAGCCATGCTTAAACTCCTTCCATTGCCTTGGTGTTTCTTTAAAACAAATCCACTTTGGGTGATCAATAATTGCAGGAAGGGTGTTAGAGGCAGTTCTGTCTCTTACTGGGACATGGGGCCTCACAAAGGGCCCTGAATCCAAAATTCAGTAAGATTTATCTGCTAGGATAAACAAAAACATCTCTGTGTGCTTCTGTGTGGAATCTAAAATATGATACACATATACATTTCAACAAATTATTCATAAAGAAAGAAAAGAAAAAAAAACAGGAAAAAATGGAAAAAAACCCCAATCAAACGAACAAAAAAAAAAAAACCAGAAGAAAAAAAAAGAAGTTTTGGATGCTGAAGAAAACCAGTCTAAGATTTCATCTGAGTCTCAGACATTTCACTCAGCTCCCCTGGAAAATCCTGCCTCTGTCAAGCATTTCACCTCTGCAGCATCTGACCTTTCTTTGGAGTATGTAGATTTTAGAATTAATTCATATTCATCCTCCACGTGGTTTTGTGGGGCTTCTCTCTCAAAAGTGGGATATTTATTGTCACAACCACGTTACAGGGCATTAATTAATGTGGTACTTTTAGAATTGGTGCTTGGGGACTGGAACAGAAAGTACCAGCAGAGTGTGAAATCCTGCCCTGGGCACTCCTTGATAGGGGAACAACTCACAGAATGTTTATTCATTAACTTGCAGCCTCCTCAGGAGCCACCACCAGCCACAGAAAGACTGAACTGAAGCTGTTACTCCCAGAAATATGGCTTTAAGCAAGAATTCTCTTGATTTTCACCAACATTTCTGAATGCCAAGCAGTACATGAATATGATGTTCTTGCATAAAAACAGTTGTACCAGGAGAAATTACAATGGTTTCCAGGAGTCGTTGGGGCCCATTTAAAAAAATGGAGACAATAGATTGAATTATCTACTCTAGATTAAAAAAAAAATTGTATTCCTGATGTAGAACTGGAAAAGAGAGGGAGAACATCAGGTGCACTCCTGTGGTGTCTGTCAGAAATCCCTGTTTGTTCAGGAATTTTCCACCTTTACAGCAGCATCACTCACTGACCCTAAATCCGCCCTCATGGCACCCTAAACACCTCTCTGAGGGATGGGGGAAGCTCTCAGCCAAAGAGGTTTGTAGTCCTTCAAATCCACAAATCCTTCTTAAGATAGAACCTAAATCTAAAAGCATTTAAAACACAGAATGACTTAAGAAAGGCAAATTGGTATTAAAGTGGCATTTCCACCCAAATACAGTTTGAGATGATCAAAATATGATCGGCTCCAGTAACAGCAATAAAGTTTAATTCATTTACTTATAAGCTAAATATACTCTGTGTTTTGATAATATCAGGAATGTTTTACCATTTCCTCATATTTAATTGTCCTTCAAATCTGTCTCCTAAACACAGAAGTGATTATTTTAAATTTATTTGAAAACCAGGGCTGTGTGTGCCTGGACAGGTCGGGCAGCCAGGTCAGGTGAAATAACCCAGGTATTATCAAAGTTGTGGTTCACAGGTGTTCAGGAATTAAAATGGGAAATTGCAGGAATGACTCCCAGCCTGGAGATGCCATTCCCTTATTTAATGTCTATTTTTAAATGTGGATGAGATTTTCTCTGTAAAAAAATAATGAACTTTACAAAATGTCACTTTTACTAACAGAAATTATGGCTCGAATACCTGAATGTGAATATTAAATATTTAAAAAAAAAAGAGAAAAGAGAATTTCATTTAAATAATGCTGAGGTTGTGACACAAGCTGACAAAAGCAGGGAAATGCAGAGTCACAGCTGACACTGCCCTTAATTCACACAACTTTGGGCAAGGTCACGAGGGCAAAATGTAACTCCAGTCTGGGTATCAAGTTTGGAGACTTTGATTCCTTTAATTTTGAATTTATGTCTTAACACATTTTAAAGACTTTTTGAATCTCCTTATTTAAGATAAAACTGTGGATGGACTATGAGAGCTGCAGAGGGACTGGGGACAAGGGATGGAGGGACAGGAGCCAGGGAATGGCTCCCACTGCCAGAGGGCAGGGATGGATGGGACATTGGGAATTGGGAATTCCTGGCTGGGCTGGGATTCCCAGAGCAGCTGGGGCTGCCCCTGGATCCCTGGCAGTGCCCAAGGCCACGCTGGATGGGGCTTGGAGCAGCCTGGGACAGTGCCACACCAGGGCAGAGGATGGGCAGGGCCAGGAGGAGCAGCCAAAGCCCACGTGTGGGATGGAAACCTCTCAGAATGGGATGGAAACCTCTCAGATCACGATGGAAACCTCTCAGGTGCTCCTCAGGCAGGGACAGGCCACCTGCACGTGGCAGCTGCTCAGCATGCCCTGCTGCAGGGACAGATCAATGCATTGGTGATCACCTCTGCAGGTCACTTCCTAATGCAGCGATCAATCAAATTTCCTTCCATTCTTTCAAAATTAAGCAGAAAGAAAAAGAGATTTTAGTTTTCTTTTCTTAGCTTATTTTTAACAGAGGCACTACAGAATTATGATGGTGTCCTTTTGGTAAACCAAAATGTCAGACACATATTATTCTTTTAAACATCTCCTGGCCTTTCTCTGAAAGGTTAAGGTGGTTTAAATAAATTTAGTCAAAGTAAATGACAGCTGAGGAAGAGTATTAGAAAACTATACTTATCAACAACCTCCTTTCCTTAAATTTAAACAAGTCATTTACCAAACTGCAGTTTAAGGAGATCATGACAATATATGCTGTTCTACGGGAAGATGAAAACAACTTTAAATGGTAAAGAAATGTTGGGTGGGAGAAATTACACACAAGTTAATGAATGTTAATGCATGGTCTGAAAGTTGCAAACCATGGTTTTTAAAATAATGGGGCAGCAGCCTGGGCTTTCACCTGAGCCCTTAAGTGGGAGTTGTCCTTTTCCTGCTTTTACATCCCATTGATGACAGGAACTGAGATGGAACAGGCAGGAAAAGTGTGGATCCAGGCCTCAGTGCAAGAGTCCCTCAGATGCCCCAGTGTTGGACAGATGTTGCTGTTTGCCACGGGAGTGCTGCTTCAAGCAGTGGATTTTAAATGTATTTATAGATTTGCAACTTTATTTTATTAAATGCCACTTTAAAAGTGATTCTAACACCCGTGAGCATTTCAGATGCACTTCTGCAAAAATAGTCCAAGTGGGAAAGAAACCAACCCAAACCTACCAGCCAAATCAGTGGCTCTTCAAGATAACTCAGCAAGAGATCATTTACTAATTAACATAGATAATTGGGATCTTGAACTCATCACCCAAATCAAATGATGATTAAAATACAGTGAATTTCAGAATCCCAGAATGGTTTGGGTTTGCTGAGACCTCAGAGCCCATCCCATTCCACCCCTGCACCTCCCACCATCCCAGGGTGCTCCAAGCCCCGTCCAGCCTGGCCTGGAGCACTTCCAGGGATGTAAATAACACACTGAGATCATTTTTCACACATCAATAATGAGTTTTTCCCATTTCCATCGTCTGAGGAAGCAGGAGCAGTGAGCAGACACCTCTGAGGAGCAGAGCCAAGGCCTGTTCCTGTCACCTCGGCCACCTCCTTCTTCACCCTGAGAGCCCACATGGGTCACCCCACTCCAGCAGGTTCCCTGTGATGAATCCCCATCCCACTGCATGGCCCTGAACCTACTGCCCACACAGACAAAGGGGAAATGGGGTCATTTTTTGGGGCACAGTTCAAACACATCCTCAGATGTTGCACCAGGACCTCTGGCAAAGTCCAGGAGAAAGAGGGCCTGCCTTACACCATCCTTTTTCTGGGCTCTTTACACATAACACAGACAGGACCAAGAGAAAAAACCCTTGTGAAGACAAAAATACACATTTTAGCATTTGTGTTCCCTGATCTATACCCAAGCAAAAACCTCCTGTCCAAAGACTTGTGTTATTATTATTTTTACTTACTCCATTACTATTTTAATTACCACATAATTACAACCCCCTGCTTAAGCACTTCCCTTCAAACTTATCAGGAAAGCAACAAAACCCAACTTCCTGCGGTTCCGCCAAAGCACAGCTCCAATGGAATCGGCGGCAGAAATTCCAATTTCACTTGTTGGTAGGAAGGGCAGGATGCCCCGTCCGCTGGCCCAGCACGGAGGGCCTGCAGCTCGGCGCCGAGTTTCCATAGAAATGCATTGATTAGAGCCTAATTCCCGTTAATGTCGTGTCCCTGCAGCACGCCCTGCTTGCTCACGCCGCCGAGCACCTTCCCTCGCAGCCGCCCTCCGCTTTTGTTCGGCTCAGTAGGTTTCCTAACTGCTGGGTTTTATTGAGTTAAATCAAGCTGTCACTTCATCTGCCTGAAGGATGACTCAAATACAACACATAATAATAAAAGAAAAGTAGGATAAAATAATCTTGTCAAGCCAGAAAAACTGATTGCTTGAAGTTGTAGCCTTCAATCAATACACTAATTCCACAATTTATACCTCTTTCAATTGGAGAGGAAAGAAACCCTGATATGGTATTTCTTGGCTCACTGACCAACTTTGACCTTCTATCTATGTGAATGTGGGATTAGCAAGTGCTGCTGCTTAGTGAAATCACCTATGAAAACAGGGAAGCAAATCAGAGCCATTTGAGGCTCAAACCAACTTTATTAATTCCAGCAGGGCCAGGGGTGTTTATTGCTCAGGAGCTCTGGGCTCGCAGCAGAGGCCACGGGGCTGCTGGGTTGGGGGTTGGTGTTGGAGAGGAGGGGGAGCAAAGCTCTGGGGCTGTGGCAGCGCCACCAGCAGGGTGTGCCCCCAAAGGCACCCCACTGTCACCCGTCCCAGGGAAATCCCAGGAAAAGCAGGCTGTGGCTGCTCACAGTGCCCTGCCTGGAGTCAGGTGGACTAAGACAGCTTATCCAGGCAGCTTTAGAAACCAATTTCTCGAGGAATAATGACCCACTTTGTAATTTGCCAATTTTTTCAGTGGCCAGCCATCACAAACCCCTCTTTTATTTGTAAGTCGCCGTTCATCTGCATAGCTTTATAAAACAACAATCAAACTGTTCGTTTAAAAATTTGGGATGCTCTTTGGCTGTCAGGTGCCTGCTTTGCTTTCAGAATTCCTCCCCTGCGGGCACAGTCCAGGAAATAAAAACTCTTTGTTTAGTGAAGCTTTTGTACTTCACCCTGCCACCTGCTTAGCTCAGGTTGTGGCAGGCTATCAAACAGGGCTGGAACAGGAGCCTCCCTGCCTGTGCCTCCAGAAGGAAAAGGAAACCTGTGCAGGCTGTCAGATCGGCAGTGGTGGGGAAGAGCCAGTCCACAGTGCTTGAAATAATAAAGGTAATTAAGGCAGTGCAATAGGGTACAGCTTTCCCTTGCTTGGGAAAAGGTGGTGTTTAATTAACACCGAATTTTCCCACTTTCCAGGGATATTCCCCATTTCCAGGGATATTCCTTGTGCCTGTTTTCAGTGATTTCAGCAATACCTGCTGGCCTGAGAAACAGAAGCTGAAATAAAGGCATGCCCAGCCTGGGATGAGCTCTGAACACAGCCTGGAACAGCCCAGATCTCAAATCTGCATCACAAGCGGCAGCTCAGGGCAACGCTGCCAAAGCTCCCACATCCCAGGAGCTGCTTCCTACCCTTCTGTCCTTCCTTTGTCCCATGGTGGGGTCACAAACAGGGCAGTGCTGATGCCAGAGAGGCTCAAGGAAGATGTTCTTGCACAGTGAGGGTGGGCAGCCCTGGCACAGGGTGCCACAGCAGCTGGGGCTGCCCCTGGATCCCTGGCAGTGCCCCAGGCCAGGCTGGACACTGGGGCTGGAGCACCTGGGACAGTGGAAGATGTCCCTGCCATGGCACTGGATGAGCTCTGAGGTCCCTTCCAACCCAAACCATTGCAGAATTTCCTGACTCCATGTCCCACTGAGCAGCTGGGAACTGAACCCAGTGGGTAAAACCAAGCAGCCAGGAGCACAGTGCCTTCAGCACCTGCAGCACCCCTGGGAGCTCCTGGATCTCTGCAGCCACGGGGGCAAGGAGCACAATGCAGCCTTCCAGCTCCTTCTAGCAAGACACCACTTTGATTAACCTTTCCTTTACTCACAGTGTACTTTGCTCAGGGTAGAACACGCTGCTGGAGACGTTGCCTTTATTTTTTTCCAGGCAGTGGATGGTATTTCCCCAGGCACCAGCCCCAGCAGCAGAAACACCTCCATGGAATACCAAGCAAGCACCAGAACACAGTCCTGGTGTAGCTGCACTTCCCAGCAGCTGGCACCAGGCCCCTGCCCTGCTCCAGGTTAACTCAGAGCTGTTCTCAGCTCCCTCAGCACCCCTGGCACAGGGCAGCCTCTCCCTTTAATAGGGGAGCAGAGTTAATGATGCAGCGTTAATGGAGAGAAATCAAGCACACAGTGTCAGGTGGTCACCTCACCCTCCCAGCTCCTGACTCAGAAACTTTGAATTATTCAAACCTGCCTCTGCTTTAACGGGCAGCAAAAAGAGAAAACACCAAGGGAAAATGAAGAAATGTGCAAAAAAGAGGAAAAGTTTACTGGGCATCAAAATTTTCCCTTATTGATTATAAGCAATAAATAAAAAAATGCTCCAGGTGAGATCTTAATCTCCCCAGACACTTTTCACTCCCTAATTTGGATCTACTCCATCAGAGGTATAAATACCTGCAGGAAATAAGGCTCTGCACCAAAATACTCCCTGCTTTCCCTTCTGCTTCCCCTTCAAGGGAAGCAGAATAAAAGAAGACATTTGCAGGAGAGGAGGCACAGCCCCTGAGCCCACTGATCACATTGTCCCTGGATTTCTGCTGCGATGAGGGATGAAGATGCATCTCATGCTGATCCTTTGAAGCTCATGGAGATGAAGGTTAAGAGGCATTTGAAGTTGTTAGTTTGTTTGTGGCCAGGGAGGGAGGTGCTCGGTGCCCTCAATCCTGCAGGCTGAGGGATGTCACCAGGACTCACCTCCTGACATTCAGTCCCATGGCAGGAACAAAGATTAGAGCCAGGGTCAGCCGTGCCAGGCCAATTTCACTCAAAGTTTTATTGCCGACACCATTGTTCATCTGATTGTTCCCAAACACTTTCTTTTAACAGAAATGCCGAGATTCAGCCTTATTTCCAGCCATCGATTACAGTGCTGTCAGCTGAGCAAATACTGGGCTGGAAATTGCAGTGTGCTTGAGAAAGTAGGGGAAAAACCCATCAGAAATGAACCAAAATTGCTCGTGGAATAAGCAAATAAGGGAGATGGGCTCTGGGCTGAATAAACAGCCCGTGTGGTGTGTGCACAAAACAGAGGTGCCTGCCCAGCCCAGCTGCTCTGGGGGGCTCTGGTAAGGAGAAACAAGCAGCTGAGCACTCCAGGATCCCCAGGAATCTTTTTACCTGAATATTCAGCTTCTGCTGCCCACAACTAAAAAGCAAATGCTGTTATTTTAATGTATATTCATGATCTAAACCATGGGAGTTTGGCTGTTTTGAAAGACTGCCCGGCCATGGCTCAGCTATGGCACCTCCATCGTCCCCATCACCCTTGAAACACTGAGGTGTCAGCTCCAAACCAGCCTCTGGCTCCCCAGTACAGCTCAGGAACACCTCAAACAGCTCCACAGCTCTCGGGAAACAAAACACAGCGAGCAGCAGCAACCACACAAAATTAGGAGTGATGAGTAAACACCTTAAATGGGCACAAAATAATTCTGTTCCAGGCCTGTGCTCCAATAATTTCACGCTGAAGCCTCAGACTCCATCCCAAGCCAGGTCTCTGAAGCCTGGTAAGAGACTTCTGTGTGGTGTGCTCTCCCCTCAGCAGTGGCAGTGACAGGGCTGCTGCCTGCAGGCTGCACAAACTCTCCAACAGCGAGCAGGGACCCCCAGAACCACCAGCCTGGCCCCAGGGATGGGCAGGGGGAGGCAGGAGCCAGGGCAGGTGCTGAGCCTGGAGCAGTGGCAGCCCCAGCCCAGGAGCTGTGCTGCAGAGCTGCGGCAGAGGCAGCTGGAAGGAGGGCTGTGGGGACACACAGGCACGGCCTGGACTTTGCAGGGTGCCAGGGGCAGCGTGGGCAGGAGGAGCAGGATGGTGCCAGCCCAGCACTGCCCGTGGGAGGGGGACACGGGACCCTCCTCATCATGGGAACACCTGGATGGGCCCCAGGAGCCCCAAAACCAGGGCAGGGAAGCCTCTGTGTCAGTGTCAGTGCCACCTGGCTTGGACCCCAAATCCCTGGCTGAGCCCAGTGAGCCCAGCACAGCCCCAGGGGCCCTGGGCTGCCCTGAACTTGTCCCAGGGCAGGAGGGAGCCAGGGCTCCATGCCCACACTGCCCCTGGCAGAGCCACTGGCACGCCCCAGCCCCTCCTCACCTCCCAGCCTGGCTCACCTGAGCTCCAGCTGATGCTTCCCTTCTCCCAGTTTAATGCAGCTCTCTCTTTTGGCGCTGGCACTTGGAATTTAGAGAGAGAGCGAGAGAGTGACAGGGACTATATACAGCAGGGCAAATATTTGTTGTATAAGATAAACACACAATTATCTAAAATGTAATCTTAATATGACTTATTAAAATAGATTACATTTTAATGTGCACTGCAATTTGCACATCATCCAGCACAGCCTGGCTATGCAGCTTCCCCTGTGCCTCTCCCCCGACAAGCTGCAGTGCTGCAGATACAGGGCAGTGAAAAGCCCGCCGCTATCTCCCTCTAAATGGCTCCATTCCGTGTTGATAGGCAGATACAGCCCTCACCTTTATCCCAGCTTGTTTCTGACCCACTGAGTTCGTGTTAATCACCCCTGTGGGCACCAATAATTTCCCCATATGTGGAATTTGATAAGTTAGAGCACCCACTTCATTTCAAGAAGATTCCAGCTGGCTATCCAGTTATCGCTATGGACAGCTTCAAGCACTTCCATGCTGCTCCTTGTATTCTGAGCTTTATCAAGTGCTTTGCACTTTTTGTCTTTTATCTCTTAATTGAGACCTGACTGCAAGAAATGCCTATCTCTTAAAGTGTGGTGCATTAAGTATTAACTTGAACTGCTTTGGCTACTTGAGGTACAGAAAAACCTTAAGAAGCAGGGAGAAGGGTGAAAAAAAATCTCCCCAAATCTCTATTTAGAAAAACTGTGTAAATGCTACAGTGTAATAAAAAAAAAAAAAATCTTTTTCTTCCTTGTCTGCCTCATCCCACAAGTAAAGGAAAAATAGAAAAGGAAAGTGTGTATTACAGACAGAAATCAACTCCATCTACTTGTTTGCTTAACTGGAAATGCATTAAAATGCAAAGGGCCTGGAAAAGGAAAGCGTTAGGAAATGAATGTGTATGAATAAGGAATTATTTCACAATTAGAGGTGGTAAAGAATTCTTTTCTCACCGAATGATCCGTTCAGTCCATTCAGTTGTCAACAGCAGCAGCTGAATCTCCTCACGGAGGAGCCTGGCGGGTGTGGGATTGCCACAGACACCCTTTGATGGGGAATAGCTGTATTTTTTTGAAGCATCCCTCCCAGAACGACTCTGAGCAAAGAGTGTGGAGTCTGGCAGAGCCAAGACAGCGTGGAAGATGCAGGTTCTCTGCCTTGCACTTACTCCATCCCCACAGATGTGCTTTGCATTCAGCAACAGCCCCAAGAGCAGAAGTGTTCCACTCCCCGTTGGTGTCTGGAACCCAAAACCTGATGTGGGTTTGTGCTTTTCACCATTTTCCTGGCAAGCAACCTCCCTGCAAAGCTGCTCTCAAAGTGCCTGAAGGGGCTCTCCTCATGTCCCTGGCAGGAGGGGGCAGCAGGTGAGGGTCAGTGTCTTCTCCCAAGGAACAAGGGGCAGGGCGAGAGGAAAGGGCTCAAGCTGTGCCAAAGGAGGCCCAGCTTGGTCATCAGGGGAGATTCCACCCCTGGAGGAGTGGCTAAGCACTGGCACAGGCTGCCCAGGGCCCTGCTGGAGCCACCATCCCTGGAAATGCTGGGAAAATGAGTGGACAGGGTGTTTCCCAGAGTGGTTTGGTGGGCACAGGGGGATTCAGCTGAAGGTTGGGCTGGATGGCCCTGGAGGTCTCCTGCAGCCTCGGTGATTCTGTACTCTTCAAACTGAACATCAAAGCTCAGAATATGTTTGAAGATGTTGGCACAAATCTCCCGGTGCAGCAATTTTATCCTCTGTAAAATGGGGTAAAAACATTCCATATCCTCTGTAAAATGGGGTGAAAACATTCCAATGTCAGCTTAAAACCTCTGGACCAGCACTGGTCCCAAACTGTGGTGCCCTGGCAAAAAGCCTGGGATGCACAAATTCCTCGTGAATGATCACTTCCTTTTTAAAGCAAAACTGAGCAAGGCACGAACTGCTGCTTCTAGCCCAAACCCAGTTTCTCAGGAGGATCTTTGTGCCAATGAACGTGCAGCATAGAAAAGTAGAGGAAAAGCAGGACTTGCCCTTCCCAGGAGCCCTCTGCCCCCTGGAGCCCTGCCCTCCCCACTACAGGTGTCACTCACAACCTTCTCCTGCACTGGGTGAGGAGCACTGTTATTTCTCTGAACATGAACAAGAAATAAATAATAATAAATTGACTTTTCAAAGGCTCTTTGCTCATTCAAAGAGCTCAGGTGAGTCCAGGTGTCACCCTGACCCAAAAGCATCCCCACTCCTGCAGCTGCAGGTGTATTCTGCCACCGGTTTATAAAGATTCCAGTTTGCTGCCCCAAAAAAGCCCCAGGCAAGGCAGACAAGACCAGGAGTGTGTGGGGCAGCTTAGGAGAAGGAAATATTGATAAGCCAAAAGGCATTTTTCCTTTCAAGACAAGGGCAGCAGCAATAATCCCGTAGTGAGGGAGAGTATTCCTCACCTTCCTCTCTGGGGGACGTTACTGAAATCAGAAAAGTAAAGCAAAGGCCCTGCAAATGAAGGTAAAATGACACATAACAGCACTTCAAAAGGGTCAGATGAAGGCACCTGTGGTTCCTGAGGGGCAGAAGGGCCACTCACAGAGTGGGAAATAAAGACAGGAGGGTATTTTGGCTGGTCAGGAGTAAAAGCAGAACAGAACCAAAGCACCAAAGAGGTACAGGGTACAAAAGGGAATTAAAGGGAATCATAAAGGGATTTTTTTTTCATGGCTAACACTGAATAACTAATATCAAATTCCCTATGCAACAGAAATAGAAGGCATCAGAAAACATAGAATTCACATGCAAGAAGCCAAACCCTTTGCCATGGCATCAGATATTTAACAGCATCCCCAGATATCAGAAGGCTTTTACTAATTACAAATTCCCACTTCTATCAGAGGTCTACAACAAAGAAAAACCTGTGAAGAACCTGTGATGGGTTATTCTTTTCTTGTCAGTTCACAGCCTCCTTGGGTTAGTTTTGGGGAGACTGTAAACTCAATGCAGGGAGTGAGTTGGCTGCCACAAACTTGTACAAATCCCTTCAGTGAGTGAATCCCTGGCACACACTGGTACAAATCCCTTCAGGAATCCCAGACACACACTTGTACAAATCTCTTCAGTGAGTGAATCCCTGGCACACACTTGTACAAATTCCTGAAGGAATCCCAGACACACACTTGTACAAATCCCTTCAGTGAGTGAATCACTGGCACACACTTGTACAAATCTCTTCAGTGAGTGAATCCCTGGCACACACTTGTACAAATTCCTGAAGGAATCCCTGGCACACACTTGTGCAAATTCCCTCAGTGAGTGAATCACTGGCACACACTTGTACAAATCCCTTCAGTGAGTGAATCCCTGGCACACACTTGTACAAATTCCTGCAGGAATCCCTGGCACACACTTGTACAAATCCCTTCAGTGAGTGAATCCCTGGCACACACTTGTACAAATCCCTGCAGGAATCCCTGGCACACACTTGTACAAATCCCTTCAGTGAGTGAAACACTGGCACACACTTGTACAAATCCCTTCAGTGAGTGAATCCCTGGCACACACTTGTGCAAATTCCCTCAGTGAGTGAATCACTGGCACACACTTGTACAAATCCCTGCAGGAACCCCTGGCACACACTTGTACAAATCTCTTCAGTGAGTGAATCCCGGGCACACACTTGTACAAATCTCTTAGGAATCCCTGGCACACACTTGTGCAAATTCCCTCAGTGAGTGAATCACTGGCACACACTTGTACAAATCCCTTTAGTGAGTGAAACACTAGCACACACTTGTACAAATCCCTGCAGGAATCCCTGGCACACTCCTGTACAAATCCCTTCAGGATCTGTACCACTCACAGAGGGTGGGACCATGCACACCCTCCTCCTGCACTGGATGTGGAGCGGTGTGATTTCTCTGAACACTGACAACAAGTAACAGACCAAAGGGCCACATTTTAAGAACCAAGCTGATAGCTAAGACTACACAAAATGTAAATCCTGCAATCAGATAAATGCCCCCAGCACACAGAAGAATAGGAGCACCCCCAATTGCAGGGATTTCACCCCCCCTCCCTGCTGAGCTCCCTCAGCAGGCTGGGCTCAGCCCTCCGCCCCCACAGAAATGTCTCTGCATTTGGCACATTGCCCACAGCCCCCAGGCTCTGTATTCCCCAAGCCCCCCGAGCCGTTTGGCTGCGGAGACGCCTGTGTTATTGTCAGATTCAAGAGTTAAATATTCCAGGAGGAATTTGTTCCTGCACGGTGATACATAATGCCTGAAAACCCCCTGCACCAATATTGCTCTCAAATTGGCAGCAAGTGAACAAGGGACATGAAGGATGCTTCAGCACAGTAACCTATCCTTCCTTCTCTCCTGGGAGCCACTTGGCCAGCTTTCATCCTCATAATTATAATAAATTTGACATTTCATAGATAATATTGATTTCTGTATTTTAGCATTTCACCATAGGTGACAGTCTAGCGTCAAGAATGAAATTTCTATTGATCTCCAGCGCATTAATCTCTCATGTGTATGTGATCATTTTTATAAGACCTTTTACTGCACATAAATCAATATTTCATATTTCCAGCTATGCCAGAGGAGATGTCATATTTGTAAACTGTGAGTTGACACCTGCAATTCCTTCCTGTTCAGCTTCAACTGTTCAGTAACAGTCGATTCAGGGTTGGGAAAGGATCAAGCTCCAGAAACAAGTGAGATGAAAAAGAAGGATGTAGAATACAGTAATTAGCTTAATGAACAAAGCAGCGGAGTAAGTGAAATAAAGCTGTGTTTCTTCTGCTTACACTTGCCTCATGAATACAAACATCTTTAGGGAGGTTTGCTAAGCGACTGATAACGCATTTTAATATGTTTAGAGCACATTATAGTATAAATGTATTAGGGAAATAGAACCTGTTAGGAAATCAGGCAAGCTCCTAAATTAACTGCCTTGCTTGATAAACCCTTATATCCATCTGAAATTATCCCTTTCACTCATAGCATTACCGGCTATTCTAACTTGGAGATGGTACAAGAACTATTTAGTCACCATTTAAACTCTATAATTTAGCAAATAATAATTAGAGTAATAAAATTCTCCTCTTTGAGCTGAAATATGAACTTCCCACAAACAGCAAATGGTACCAGGAGAAGAAAAAGAGTAAATCACAATGAGACCTGTTTCTCCTCTGTAGAGGTTTAAGTGAATCAGTTCAAAATCACATGCATAAAACATCTTTAGATAATATAGAATCCATAAATAAATAAAAGTGTCCAGCTGCTTTGGGATTTGCTAAATTAGTTAAATGAGCAATTACAGTGTGATGTCCAGCAGCCCCAAACCCCCTTCCAGCATTCAGCACTTTAAATTATTTGCTGTGTTAACAGTGACCTCCTCTAGCCTGGACAGTTGAACAGTTTGGGGTAGCAGTGGATAATCTGTGATTTAACAAAGAGACATTTAAAGCTATATCCATAATCCATATGCAGACACAGATCCTGATAACAGTGCCATGCCAGTTTAGTCCTGGGTGTGGGGATAAAATCACAAGTGTGAGCTGTCCCAGCTGGCCTGGAACAGCCCTTCCCTCACCCACTGAGGAGTTCCAGGGCATGTCCAGGGAATGCAGTCAGGACTCAGGCCGCTGCTCCCCTCTGCACAAGCAGAACCACCACAAATGTTTTCGGCGCCACACTCAGATGAGGGCCCACTGTAGAAGCTCTTGAGCCCTCCTGCCCAGCTAAAGGCTGATTTTGAAGCTCCCATTCTACACCAATTTCCTATAAGCACTCTTAGCACACTATTATTTCAAATTACACGTCAGCTCACAGCACAGAAATGCTGCTCTTGCTAGGGCCTAAGGCCAGTCCTTCCTGTCCATCTCTGAGCACGTGCCCATGAAGTGTGTCGCCATGTGCCTGTGTTAGCACGATGACAGACACCCTGTCAAAGTGGGACTGCCTGCCCTGTGTGACGAGACCCCCGAGGTTCTGTCAGCTGCTGATGGAAGGGGCAGCATCAGAAAAGCATCTGGGCACAGCGGGTGTCGGGGCAAGGGAGGCGTGGGATGAAAGGTGTCGCCACACGCAGCTGGGTCAGAGGAGCCTGGTGAGAGCCCTCCCTGCTGGCAGCCTCTGTTGGTTTGGCAGGGAGTGACTTCCAAGCGTCTGCAGCCCCACGTGATACCCAGCAGTGCAGCAAGGCCAGGGCAGTGCAGTGAGGCCCAGCAATGCAGTGAGGCCCAGCAGTGCAGCAAGGCCCAGCAACACAGTGAGGCCCAGCAGTGCAGTGAGGCCCAGCAATGCAGTGAGACCCAGCAGTGCAGTGAGACCCAGCAGTGCAGTGAGACCCAGCAGTGCAGCAAGGCCAGGGCAGTGCAGTGAGGCCCAGCAATGCAGTGAGGCCCAGCAGTGCAGTGAGACCCAGCAGTGCAGTGAGACCCGGCAGTGCAGTGAGGCCCAGCAATGCAGTGAGACCCAGCAGTGCAGTGAGACCCAGCAGTGCAGTGAGACCCGGCAGTGCAGTGAGGCCCAGCAATGCAGTGAGGCCCAGCAGTGCAGCAAGGCCCAGCAACACAGTGAGGCCCAGCAGTGCAGTGAGGCCCAGCAATGCAGTGAGACCCAGCAGTGCAGTGAGACCCAGCAGTGCAGTGAGACCCGGCAGTGCAGTGAGGCCTGGCAGTGCAGCGAGGCCCGGCAGTGCAGCGAGGCCCGGCAGTGCAGCGAGGCCTGGCAGCAATGCAGCGAGGCCTGGCAGTGCAGCAAGGCCTGTCAGTGCAGCAAGGCCTGGCAATGCAGGAAAGCCCAGCAGCGCAGCGAGGCCCAGCAGTGCAGCGAGGCCTGGCAGTGCAGCGAGGCCCAGCAGTGAAGCAAGGCCCAGCAGTGCAGCGAGGCCCAGCAGCGCAGCAAGGCTGCAGCACTTACAGGGCTGAGCCAGTGGTGGGCTCTCAGCCCCAGCAGTCTGCAGCTGGTGCAGCTGCCTACAAAGGTTTTCTAGGGAAAAACTTTGAGATAGTGTGATAGATGAGTAATGCGACAATTGACTCTCACCATTAACAGACAAATATTGTGTATATAGGTTAAGGAAAGTTTTACAGATTTATAGTTATGTTTTACCCCCTTGTGTTGTTATCAAGGGACAGCCTGGGTTTGGGACATTTAGGAGGATTGTGGCAACTCCTGACCTGCAATCAGGATTTGAGGAAGTGATCTCCACCACTGGACAGCAAAGGAGTCAATGGACAGAACCTTGGGAGGGGCTAAAGGGTTAAAAGGCCAAGCCTCCATTGTGTGGGGGAGCACATGGTGGGGAAAATCCTCTGCTCCCGGCACCCTAACATTTTCTCTATTCAGCAGGAACCATTCCACACATGTGCTGTGCACAACTGAGAGAACGGGCTGCCCAAAGAAACTGGGATTCCCCATCCCGGGAAGTGTCCCAGGCCACTGGGGCTTGGAGCACCCTTGGACAGCGGAAGGTGTCCCTGCCATGGCAGGGGTGGGGATGGATGGGGTTTAAGGTCCCTTCCAACCAGATCATTCCATGATTCCATGGAGAGCCATCCTCTCCATGCAGCAGCTAGTGCCTCCCATTTATCTGGAGGCGGCACAGCAGCTCCCACCCAGCCACATCTGCACATCTCAAACCTGCAGACATGCACAATCCACCCTCAGCACGACTGCAATGGAATAAAGCGACCTCTCGAGTGTGAGAGCAAATGTTCGAATGTGGTGTCTTGGCCCTGCCCTTTGATACTCCACAGTAACTCAGTGCCTACTCAAACCTTCCCTGCTGGGGAGTAATATTTACTCATTCTGGTGTTCTTACCAGTGCTGTCATAGACCTGCTGAAAAAAAAAATAATAAGTTTCACCTGAAAGATATTTATTTCTGGTCAGAACTGGTGTCATTTAGTTGCACCCACGTGGGGTGGCAATCCCTGCTCCCAGAGAACCCCATGAGAGTTTCACAGGAGCTCCTTGCAGAAACTGCTCTCGGAATGAGATTATCCCTGTGGTGTCAACACAGGCTGTTATTAACACATTAGGTGAGAAAAAACGTTTTGTGTTATTAAATTAGTGAGAACATAATTCACATTTGGTTGGACTTTGCCTCATCATTTATGAACAGTAAATACTCCAGTTCTCCCAGAGCTGAATTAACTCAGCGTTCCTTAGCACGAGGGGCACAAGAGCCCCTCATTCAGCTCCTCGTCATCAGAGTGACCAGATTTTGTACAAGGGACAGATTTCTAAGCAAAGTTTAGACTCCCTACAAATAAATTCAGTGCTACATTACGATATTCCAAGCATCCCACACTGATCATTGGCTCTGTCAAGGTCCAATCCAACCCAAAACATTCTGGGATTCTGGGAGTCCTTTATTAGCTTTTCCTCAATTTACTTTAGGTTGGATGAGCTTGGACAGTGGAAGCTGTCCCTGCCCATGGCAGGGGTGGAATGGGATGGGATTTAAGGTCCCTCCCAACACAAACCAGTCTGGTATTCCATGATTCTATAGCACTTTGGCACATCCTCTGCCATTTGGGCGCAGCCCACAAATGCCATGGCAAGCCCAAGACAAAGAATGGAACAGTGGGGATCATCCCCTGGGGATGGGGTCACCTTCCCCTGGCAGGGGTGTTCAGGTGAACGCAATGAAATCCCTTTGTGCCTGGTGCATCCCTTCATCCCCTGGGGATTTCCAACTGCTTCCAGCCCTTCTGGAGCTGAAACCTCACAGCCAGTGTTGCTCTGAGCACGCTGGTGTCAGCTCAGCTCCCTTCCCAGCTGAGCTCTCCTTCTGAGCCCCCATGCCCATGAAAACAGGAAATGTGCTGTGGGAGCAACGTCCCACAGGAAGGCTGAACCCAGGGAGCACAGGGGGGTGAGCAGATTTTCCCACCCTGAACAGGAACCCTGAAGGCACCAAGGTGCTGCTGGAACCTTCCCAGGGGAAAAAGCCTTCCCAGGAACAGACCTGTGGATTTAAAAATCAGTTTTGATGTGACCTAATGGCTTTTGCTGCTTTGAAAAGAACATGAAAGAGTGACAGCAATATTGAATTTTTAAAATCCTGCTCTGTCCACCTGCAGAGCTTTTCTGGCATTCTTTAATAAGGACTTTTACCATGTCATTATACATTTTAATTACACTGTTAAATGTCACAATCACACATGCTAATGACATCATTATACCTATTTACACCAATTATGTCATTTGATGCAATTACAGTAATTCTGCCAATACACACAAATCAATAAAAAGGTTTTGTTTGCATTTTTAAATGAGCAATCACAAAAGAATAAATCCACTTTCTAAGAAATGCAGGGCAAGGACTCAAATACTGAAACTAAAGAAGTGACATTTGAGGCCTGGTTCTTATTTCCACCGCTATGAACACTGAAAGCTTCCATACCCAAAGATGAGACAATCATCCTGGTGTCACCTGCAGAGGTTTCCAGAAATGATTTTACACTTTCTTCCAGGTCATCCTGGCAGCGACAAGTGACAGAATTCCACAGCAACCACATTTGATCTTTAAATTCATGGATCTTTTCTCCAAACTCCCACAGCAAGCGCAGTTTCACAGGAGGATAACTGCAGTCATGGAATACCAGATTGGTTTGGATTGGAAGGGACCTCAAAACCCACCTCATACCACCCCTGCCATGGACAGGGACACTTCTCACTATCCCAGGTTGCTCCAAGCCCTTCCAGCCTTTCCTGGAACACTTCCAGCACCTTTCCCTGCCCAGGCCACCACCTGAAGGGTGGCATCCCATCGCACACAGAGCTGAGCGTCACGGAATGGAGGTTTTGATCCTTCCCAAGCTGCCCTGCTGCAGCCAAGGTCCTTCGCCCACAAACAGGCTACAGCACGAACTGGGAGCTTACAGCACACACTTCCAGTAATGTTTGCCAGGGTTTAAAAGTTCTTTTCTGTGCAAAGATTCAAATCTTACAAAAGGAAATCCAGTGAAATTGGAATGCATCAGTTAGTGCTGAAGGGAATCAGAGAATCAGCTCTGCCCCCCTCACCCATTTCAGTGCTCAATGCCCACATTTTCTTTAAAATAACTCTTTCCTACACCTGCTTACAGGCTCCTAAACACACTTTAACCTATGTGTAAAGGAAGATCATAAATTCCAGGTCTTCCCCCAAAACAGAGGGCTCTCTTTTCCTGAAGCATTGCTGGCAGCCTACACAAGTATTCATCAGTCCAAGGCTGCTCTTTCCTCTCTCTCCACCACTGAAAAAAAGATATATTATTAAGAGATTTCATTTTTTCTTAGTATTTAACATGATCAGTTTCTGTGTCTGGATGGTTTGAAATATGTTCTCCATTGGACAGATAAGTCTTGGGCAAATGACTGACCTTTTGAAATAATATTTATAATTTTAGAAATGTAAAACTTAACATTCTTTAGTAATCCAATATTAAAATACATTTAAGTTGATCTATTAAATGCTACGATTCAAACTTTAAAAAAAATGTGCAATAGAAAAACATTAACAACATGTGTGGTTTGGAAAAATTCATTTATACAGCAGTTTGCAATGTCATGATGTATTTTAAATAAAAGAGCTACAGACAAAGGTATTGATTTTAGAGACTTAACTAAATAAACAGTATGTAAATTCTGTCTTTTTCTATAAAATTGGATCAGGACGCACATATTACAGTGTCTTTTTCTGAGGGACTGACAGCGATTGAATTTGGCAGACATTGGAATTTGGTTAAAGAGTTAAAGACCTTTGCTCTTTGGTTTGCAGCACGGGCGAGCGCCGGGAAAGGACAGCGGCGTGGGGGGCACGGCCAGGGCTGGGGCCAGCTGCCCTGGGCAGGTGTCACTGCCA
>NW_005054523.1:210270-210593 GCF_000277835.1 Geospiza fortis
GCTCGGGGTGCCCAAACAGCCCGGCCTGCCCTGCTCGCTGCTCTGGTGCCACCTCGGGGGTGACAACGGGGACAGGAGGGACCCCGGGAACACCTCCCGGCCCGTCCTGCTGTTCTGGGGGTGCCCTGGCAGTGCGGCACCCAAAGGGGTCCTGGACAGGCCCTGCTTGGGGTCAGCCTGGGGAAAGTCCCTGTCACAGACATGCTTTGTGAACAATCCTTTCCTTAGGATTTTTCCTCCTGAGGAGCTGAGAGGCCTCAGGAACAAAATGTAACCAGTGGTTATCTGCTGCTGTGGGATGCAACAGGTGCATCTGTGATTGG
>NW_005054523.1:211017-234140 GCF_000277835.1 Geospiza fortis
TGCACTGAAAAAAAAAAAAAAAAAAAAAAGGAAGATTTATTGATAACCTTTCTAACAAAGGGAAGATCATTCCCCAAGTTCCTTATTAATTTATGCTCCTCTATAATTATCACTTAGAGCAACCACTGGAGCACTAATAAATATATAATGAAAGCAAAAACATAGCACGCTGTGGTGCTTAATCTGAGATGACATATTTATAACAACAAAATATGCCATTCAAGCCTGGCTCAGGGCTTTCTATCGCAGCCCACCCCCTCTGAGGGCCGCTTTTTTTCCCCCCTCCTTTGTTATGTCATTCTGCAGACAGATCCCAGGCTGTTCCCTGTCACCCACCGGAGCAAGCGGCTCAACAGCAAGCACAGTTGGACAGCCCTTAATTAGTGCTGCTCGGGATAGTCAGGATGAGGGCTGTGTCAGCATCTCACTCAGATGCCATCCGGGGGTGCCCTGGGTGCTGCCCAGGCAGGGCAGGGCGGGCTGGGCACCAGGGGCTCAGCCCCAGCCCTGGCAGCGGGCAGGGAGCACCCAGAGCCAGAGGGAAACTGGAAAAGCAGCACTGGCTCTCTCATTCACAGGAACACAGAGCTGGGGGACTGGCACTGCAAGGAGAAACAGAAATTATGTACTTTGTGTGAAGTGGCCTCAAATTATTCTATCCCATTACACAAAGTGTTTATTTCTTTAAGCTTGAAGCATGCAGGGTCATCGGCTCTGCCTAAACGGTGCCAGAGAGGTAAGAACAAACAGGCAAATATCAAAGTCGCTCTTCAGATCCTTCAAAACTCAGCATGGAAATCCAAATGCTGTTATTCAGATATTTGAATATAAAATCCTGATTTCTCATTCAAAAAGAACCAGGAGTGATATTAAAAGTTTGCATTTTTATGGGGATTAAAAACAGACTGTTCCACAGGATATAACCCATTCTTGGGAAAAGCAGCAGAATTGTACCCCCCGTACATTGTCTTGCATCTGGAGATGTGCCCAAGGAACCATGTGAAGGCATCCCAAATTTCACAGCTGGATTTTTACCATTTGAACAACTTGCCTTTCACTTTAAATCATGTGGGAATGTCAGCTGGTTGTCCAGATCATGTCATACCCAAAGCATCATTCCCACGTTCCTACCCCAACAAATTGTGTTTTCATTTGATTCTGATCAACACTAGACACAAAGTGGGGGTGACAGCATTTTCCAGTGCAAATCTGTCATTGTTTATGAAAGATTCATAAACTGAGAGTGACATCAGGTAATGTCTCCATAATCAGTGAGGAAGCTTGGGCAGGGCAGAGCATTTTCAGCTCAGAATTTCTTCCAGATTATTTTGCTTTGAAGGTTCAGTGCTCATAGTGTGCTCAGACATGAGCAGCAGTCACCTGAGTCAGTTCTGCTCCCAAACTGGAGGGATCCAATTTTTAAAGGGAAGCAGCTACAAATTCCTGGGGAGATGCAAAATTCATATTTTGGGGGGGAAATTGGGGAAGTGATGAGATCCATGAGCACCTCTCAGATGTCCTCCCTTGAACAATTAAAGCCATGATCCCAAGAGAACAAACGAAAACAAATGGGGGCTTGGTGTGTGTGTCATCCTTCTCTCTAATGCTCCAGCAGCTCTGCTCAGAGTTCAGGCAGTAAACAGGATGATTGATGGTCTTCCATGCTCAAGTAGGAAAAACTGGAGATTCAGCTCCTTCTCCTGCTCCATTTTTCTTTCGCTGCTGCACCATTAGAGCTGGATGCCATCAATTTAAGCAGGTACAGGATCATACCCTAAAAATAACTCTCCTGATCTCTCAGTTTCTTGCTGGAGGAGCCGTGGGCCCGGGCTCCTGTGTGAGGTGCTCCTCACCCATCCCCATCTATTCCCATCAGCTGTGGAAAATCCTGTGCACCAGCCACCAATGGCACAGGGCATGGCACAGGCTGGGCTGGCATAAAGCTCCCCTGATCCTGCAAGAATCACCCCAATCCCACAGAAATCACCCCGATCCCACAGGAATCACCCCGATCCTACACCAGGCTGGTTCCCAGCCCCATCCCGACGCGGAGCCGCGCTGGCTCTCCAGGCTGGTGGCAGGAATCACCCCAATTTCACAGAAATCACCCCCAGTCCCTCAGAAATCACCCTGATCCCACAGGAATCACCCCAATCCCATTGGAATCACCCTATTCCCACAGGAATCACCCTGATCCCTCAGGAATCGCCCCGATCTCACAGGAATCGCCTCGATCTCACAGGAATCACCCCAATTTCACAGGAATTATCCCAATCCCACAGGAATCACCCCAATCCCTCAGGAATCACCCTGATCCCTCAGGAATCGCCCCGATCTCACAGGAATCGCCTCGATCTCACAGGAATCACCCCAATTTCACAGGAATTATCCCAATCCCACAGGAATCACCCCAATCCCTCAGGAATCACCCTGATCCCTCAGGAATCGCCCCGATCTCACAGGAATCGCCTCGATCTCACAGGAATCACCCCAATTTCACAGGAATTATCCCAATCCCACAGGAATCACCCCAATCCCTCAGGAATCACCCTGATCCCTCAGGAATCGCCCCGATCTCACAGGAATCGCCTCGATCTCACAGGAATCACCCCAATTTCACAGGAATTATCCCAATCCCACAGGAATCACCCCAATCCCTCAGGAATCACCCTGATCCCTCAGGAATCGCCCCGATCTCACAGGAATCGCCTCGATCTCACAGGAATCACCCCAATTTCACAGGAATTATCCCAATCCCACAGGAATCACCCCAATCCCTCAGGAATCACCCTGATCCCTCAGGAATCGCCCCGATCTCACAGGAATCGCCTCGATCTCACAGGAATCACCCCAATTTCACAGGAATTATCCCAATCCCACAGGAATCACCCCAATCCCTCAGGAATCACCCTGATCCCTCAGGAATCGCCCCGATCTCACAGGAATCGCCTCGATCTCACAGGAATCACCCCAATTTCACAGGAATTATCCCAATCCCACAGGAATCACCCCAATCCCTCAGGAATCACCCTGATCCCTCAGGAATCGCCCCGATCTCACAGGAATCGCCTCGATCTCACAGGAATCACCCCAATTTCACAGGAATTATCCCAATCCCACAGGAATCACCCCAATCCCTCAGGAATCACCCTGATCCCTCAGGAATCGCCCCGATCTCACAGGAATCGCCTCGATCTCACAGGAATCACCCCAATTTCACAGGAATTATCCCAATCCCACAGGAATCACCCCAATCCCTCAGGAATCACCCTGATCCCTCAGGAATCGCCCCGATCTCACAGGAATCGCCTCGATCTCACAGGAATCACCCCAATTTCACAGGAATTATCCCAATCCCACAGGAATCACCCCAATCCCTCAGGAATCACCCTGATCCCTCAGGAATCGCCCCGATCTCACAGGAATCGCCTCGATCTCACAGGAATCACCCCAATTTCACAGGAATTATCCCAATCCCACAGGAATCACCCCAATCCCTCAGGAATCACCCTGATCCCTCAGGAATCGCCCCGATCTCACAGGAATCGCCTCGATCTCACAGGAATCACCCCAATTTCACAGGAATTATCCCAATCCCACAGGAATCACCCCAATCCCTCAGGAATCACCCTGATCCCTCAGGAATCGCCCCGATCTCACAGGAATCGCCTCGATCTCACAGGAATCACCCCAATTTCACAGGAATTATCCCAATCCCACAGGAATCACCCCAATCCCTCAGGAATCACCCTGATCCCTCAGGAATCGCCCCGATCTCACAGGAATCGCCTCGATCTCACAGGAATCACCCCAATTTCACAGGAATTATCCCAATCCCACAGGAATCACCCCAATCCCTCAGGAATCACCCTGATCCCTCAGGAATCGCCCCGATCTCACAGGAATCGCCTCGATCTCACAGGAATCACCCCAATTTCACAGGAATTATCCCAATCCCACAGGAATCACCCCAATCCCTCAGGAATCACCCTGATCCCTCAGGAATCGCCCCGATCTCACAGGAATCGCCTCGATCTCACAGGAATCACCCCAATTTCACAGGAATTATCCCAATCCCACAGGAATCACCCCAATCCCTCAGGAATCACCCTGATCCCTCAGGAATCGCCCCGATCTCACAGGAATCGCCTCGATCTCACAGGAATCACCCCAATTTCACAGGAATTATCCCAATCCCACAGGAATCACCCCAATCCCTCAGGAATCACCCTGATCCCTCAGGAATCGCCCCGATCTCACAGGAATCGCCTCGATCTCACAGGAATCACCCCAATTTCACAGGAATTATCCCAATCCCACAGGAATCACCCCAATCCCTCAGGAATCACCCTGATCCCTCAGGAATCGCCCCGATCTCACAGGAATCGCCTCGATCTCACAGGAATCACCCCAATTTCACAGGAATTATCCCAATCCCACAGGAATCACCCCAATCCCTCAGGAATCACCCTGATCCCTCAGGAATCGCCCCGATCTCACAGGAATCGCCTCGATCTCACAGGAATCACCCCAATTTCACAGGAATTATCCCAATCCCACAGGAATCACCCCAATCCCTCAGGAATCACCCTGATCCCTCAGGAATCGCCCCGATCTCACAGGAATCGCCTCGATCTCACAGGAATCACCCCAATTTCACAGGAATTATCCCAATCCCACAGGAATCACCCCAATCCCTCAGGAATCACCCTGATCCCTCAGGAATCGCCCCGATCTCACAGGAATCGCCTCGATCTCACAGGAATCACCCCAATTTCACAGGAATTATCCCAATCCCACAGGAATCACCCCAATCCCTCAGGAATCACCCTGATCCCTCAGGAATCGCCCCGATCTCACAGGAATCGCCTCGATCTCACAGGAATCACCCCAATTTCACAGGAATTATCCCAATCCCACAGGAATCACCCCAATCCCTCAGGAATCACCCTGATCCCTCAGGAATCGCCCCGATCTCACAGGAATCGCCTCGATCTCACAGGAATCACCCCAATTTCAGTGATGAAATCCTTTCTTCTATTCTTTTAGTATAGTTTTAATGTAATATATATCATAAAATAATCAATCAGCCTTCTGAACCATGGAGTCAGATCCTCGTCTCTTCCCTCATCCTGGGACCCTGTGAACACCACCACAAGTCCCTACATAGAAAAGTCAACTTTGGGCTGCTGGATCTCCAAGCTGAGCAGCTCAGTCTCCAAGCTGAGCTGCTCAGTCTCTTTTCCCAAGCCTCACGTGGAGCAGCCCCTGGCACCCAGAGGGTCCTTCCCCTCGCCAGCCCCATCCAAAACCTGCAGATCAGCAGTGCTGACCATCATGCTCTTAAAAAAAAAAAAAAAAAAAAGGAAGATTTATTGATAACCTTTCTAACAAAGGGAAGATCATTCCCCAAGTTCCTTATTAATTTATGCTCCTCTATAATTATCACTTAGAGCAACCACTGGAGCACTAATAAATATATAATGAAAGCAAAAACATAGCACGCTGTGGTGCTTAATCTGAGATTACATATTTATAACAACAAAATATGCCATTCAAGCCTGGCTCAGGGCTTTCTATCGCAGCCCACCCCCTCTGAGGGCCGCTTTTTTTCCCCCCTCCTTTGTTATGTCATTCTGCAGACAGATCCCAGGCTGTTCCCTGTCACCCACCGGAGCAAGCGGCTCAACAGCAAGCACAGTTGGACAGCCCTTAATTAGTGCTGCTCGGGATAGTCAGGATGAGGGCTGTGTCAGCATCTCACTCAGATGCCATCCGGGGGTGCCCTGGGTGCTGCCCAGGCAGGGCAGGGCGGGCTGGGCACCAGGGGCTCAGCCCCAGCCCTGGCAGCGGGCAGGGAGCACCCAGAGCCAGAGGGAAACTGGAAAAGCAGCACTGGCTCTCTCATTCACAGGAACACAGAGCTGGGGGACTGGCACTGCAAGGAGAAACAGAAATTATGTACTTTGTGTGAAGTGGCCTCAAATTATTCTATCCCATTACACAAAGTGTTTATTTCTTTAAGCTTGAAGCATGCAGGGTCATCGGCTCTGCCTAAACGGTGCCAGAGAGGTAAGAACAAACAGGCAAATATCAAAGTCGCTCTTCAGATCCTTCAAAACTCAGCATGGAAATCCAAATGCTGTTATTCAGATATTTGAATATAAAATCCTGATTTCTCATTCAAAAAGAACCAGGAGTGATATTAAAAGTTTGCATTTTTATGGGGATTAAAAACAGACTGTTCCACAGGATATAACCCATTCTTGGGAAAAGCAGCAGAATTGTACCCCCCTTACATTGTCTTGCATCTGGAGATGTGCCCAAGGAACCATGTGAAGGCATCCCAAATTTCACAGCTGGATTTTTACCATTTGAACAACTTGCCTTTCACTTTAAATCATGTAGGAATGTCAGCTGGTTGTCCAGATCATGTCATACCCAAAGCATCATTCCCACGTTCCTACCCCAACAAATTGTGTTTTCATTTGATTCTGATCAACACTAGACACAAAGTGGGGGTGACAGCATTTTCCAGTGCAAATCTGTCATTGTTTATGAAAGATTCATAAACTGAGAGTGACATCAGGTAATGTCTCCATAATCAGTGAGGAAGCTTGGGCAGGGCAGAGCATTTTCAGCTCAGAATTTCTTCCAGATTATTTTGCTTTGAAGGTTCAGTGCTCATAGTGTGCTCAGACATGAGCAGCAGTCACCTGAGTCAGTTCTGCTCCCAAACTGGAGGGATCCAATTTTTAAAGGGAAGCAGCTACAAATTCCTGGGGAGATGCAAAATTCATATTTTGGGGGGGAAATTGGGGAAGTGATGAGATCCATGAGCACCTCTCAGATGTCCTCCCTTGAACAATTAAAGCCATGATCCCAAGAGAACAAACGAAAACAAATGGGGGCTTGGTGTGTGTGTCATCCTTCTCTCTAATGCTCCAGCAGCTCTGCTCAGAGTTCAGGCAGTAAACAGGATGATTGATGGTCTTCCATGCTCAAGTAGGAAAAACTGGAGATTCAGCTCCTTCTCCTGCTCCATTTTTCTTTCGCTGCTGCACCATTAGAGCTGGATGCCATCAATTTAAGCAGGTACAGGATCATACCCTAAAAATAACTCTCCTGATCTCTCAGTTTCTTGCTGGAGGAGCCGTGGGCCCGGGCTCCTGTGTGAGGTGCTCCTCACCCATCCCCATCTATTCCCATCAGCTGTGGAAAATCCTGTGCACCAGCCACCAATGGCACAGGGCATGGCACAGGCTGGGCTGGCATAAAGCTCCCCTGATCCTGCAAGAATCACCCCAATCCCACAGAAATCACCCCGATCCCACAGGAATCACCCCGATCCCACACCAGGCTGGTTCCCAGCCCCGTCCCGACGCGGAGCCGCGCTGGCTCTCCAGGCTGGTGGCAGGAATCACCCCAATTTCACAGAAATCACCCCCAGTCCCTCAGAAATCACCCTGATCCCACAGGAATCACCCCAATCCCATTGGAATCACCCTATTCCCACAGGAATCACCCTGATCCCTCAGGAATCGCCCCGATCTCACAGGAATCGCCTCGATCTCACAGGAATCACCCCAATTTCACAGGAATTATCCCAATCCCACAGGAATCACCCCAATCCCTCAGGAATCACCCTGATCCCTCAGGAATCACCCCAATCCTTCAGGAATCACTCCAATCCCTCAGGAATCACCCCAATCTCACAGGAATCACCCCAATCCCTCAGGAATCACCCCCAGTCCTTCAGGAATCATCCCAATCCCACAGGAATCGCCCTGATCCCTCAGGAATCACCCCAATCTCACAGGAATCACTCCAATCCCTCAGGAATCACCCCCAGTCCTTCAGGAATCATCCCAATCCCACAGGAATCACCCTGATCCCACACCAGGCTGGTTCCCAGCCCCGTCCCGGCGCAGAGCCGCGCTGGCTCTCCAGGCTGGTGGCAGCCCAGGCTGCTTTATAAGGATGAATGAAGATGAAAAGGAAGACAAATAGAAGTGAATGAGGCACTGCTGGCCGTGATTCATGAGAGCCCGCAGTAAGCCTGTTAGCCTCCGCCTGGCTCCCTTCGCCGGGAATAATGGATAGTTACAGTGTGGATGGTGACATTGTCAAACCATCAGGAATTGCTGATTATGGTGCTAAATATTGATCTCTGCTTCACATGTGTCAAAATTCTTTCTTCCCTTAATTAGAACTTCCCTAAGCACCCTCCAAGAACAAACCGAATAGATCAGATCTCCGTGAAAGGGAGTGTGATACCAGAATATAATTGTGACCTCTTGTCTTCCTCCTCTCTCTGGAGTTTTGAGATGACTTCAGCTGTCTATCCTGCCCTTCCCAGCACATGTGATAATCATACTCATTTTTCCCAATCTAACCATAGGAAGATTTTTCCAAGGCTGTGCTTTTCATCATTTCAACCCACCGGGGCTGCAGTCAGATGGCAGCGAAACTTGAAGTGCCAGAAGGTGCCTTTTTCTATTTGTTTGTTTCATGGTACACTGCACCAGGCAATGACCTGTGGCAGGAGTGTCACACAACACGGAGACAGGTTCACCCAATCAAAGGGAGCCTGAAAATTAACACAGATCCCTTCATTTCTTCATGCGGGATCGGGGAAGGGCAATTTAATGGATGTCAGAGTGCTCTGATTATCACCCCGCAATCACGGGCGATAAAAAATTAACTTTTGTTATAATGATTACTCCGCATTATTTGTATTAAAAGCACATTTCCTCATCAAGGGAGTCATGACAATTAGTACTAATTTTGTATTACTGTTCAATCATCTTTCCTATTCTTTACAGTATTTATAATATAAAATAATGAAAGCCTGTGATGTATGGTTTCAATTTACTCCACAAACTGAGCACTTAAGTCATTTATCTTAGTTTATCTGTAATATACTGGGGCTCAGGGTTTTTTGTATTGTTTTTCTTAAACATGACACGGTGGTACATTTACCTTTAGTTTGATGTGCTTGATAAAAATCAATACTTCATTAAAAGATACCCCCAAAATTGTTCAGAGCAATTTCAGCAGAGGAGAGGGAATGAGGAAGGGGCTCATCTGTAACCCACTAACATTTATATAACCACGCAGGGCTGCGCTGTCCAGGGCCAGCTTCTGCAGGAGCAGGGATAAAGACGTGCAATTTGTGGGATTGTGAGGAGGGCAAAGGGAGGAGAAGGGCCCCGTTCTCTCCCACTCACTGGGAAGCCAAAGCAAACCCACAAATGACAGAAGAAAGGGAGGCACTCCCCAGGACAGAGCTTCAGGGGCAGTGCTGCAACATGTGCTCACTGTCACCCCTTCCCCTTCATCCCCAGCCCAGGGCACAGCACAAAAACGAGCAATACATTTAATTTTGCTGGCTCTGTTTGATGGAGGCTCCGTGTGCACTCACGGCACTGCCCTGTGCTGAATGGAAGATGATCTTCCCCAGCAGAGAGGCAACAACCATGGAACCAGGGAATTGGCAAGGTTGGAAAAGCCCTTTAAGATCACCCAGTCCGAGCATCAACCAGCCCTGTGTGCACCACCAGCCCTGCCCTCGAGTGCCACAGTCCCAGGTTTTGCGCACTCCCAGAGATGGTGACTCCACCACTGCCCTGGGCATCCTGCCCAATGCTTGACAGCCCTTTCCATGAAGAAATACTTCCTAATATCCAACCCCCAGCTCCTCTGGCTGGCTTGGAAGCCTTTCCTCACAACACAACACGGGCAGTGCTCCTGCTCTGTGCTGAGGAGGGCAGGCAGGAGGATCCTCCCTGATGCGCCGGGTCAGGCACGAATTCCCTGTCAGGAGTCACATCTGGAGCGTCCCAGCTCCTCCTGCTCCATCCAGCAGCCTGTGCTGAGCCACAGGACAAGCCAGGAGGGCCCTGCAGCCACAGCCCAGCCCAGAGCCAGCCCTGCCCCAGGACCCCTTCTGAGCCCAAAGAGCTGTCCCCAGGGACCCCTGGTGCACCCGGACCCTGTGGCATCCTCAGGGAAGGATTATGGCACTATCTGTCACCCACCAGCTGCTGAGCATCCAGCCAGGCTATTTCTAACTCAGATTCATCCCTAGGAATTGTCATTGCTGCACGTTGCCTTCTGGCCATCAGGAGTGACCGAGGCTGGGATGCTCTGCCCCGCTCCCAGGCTCGTGGGACAATGACACAGAACTGGCCATGGCTTTGCCCCTCCTCTGCCACTCCAGGATGCTCTGCCCCTGTCCCAGGCTCGTGGGACAATGACACAGAACAGGCCATGGCTCTGCCCCTCCTCTGCCACTGCAGGATGCTCTGCCCCGCTCCCAGGCTCATGGGACAATGACACAGAACTGGCCATGGCTCTGCCCCTCCTCTGCCACTCTGGGATCCTCTTCCATCCTCAGGCTCTGCACAAGGGGGTTCTCACATTCTCCCAAAACAGGGACACAGACAAGCTTTATGAAGCCATGCTCTCTGTGTGACTGGAACTCGCTCTGAGAGCCAGTTGTGCTCCCGAAGCAGCAGAAATGTGTTTGATCAGGGACCCTGGTGTCACAGCTCTGCTCACCTAAAGATCACTGACCTGGCTCCGGGGCCCAGGGCCCCTCCAGCCCGGGAGGGGACTCTGCTGATGAGGCAGAACCACGCACGGGGCTTAAGCTTTTAAAAATATTGCAGCTGCAGCTGAGCGGGAGCGGGGGGAAAACACATCATTCCTTTATCCACGGCGCAGGTTCCCAGTAATTCAGGGGAGGCAAATACGATGCGATCAATAAAGCAGCTCCGTGCCTTCCACCCTCACGGCCTCCTCATGAATCTTAACCAAGAGAAATAATAATAAGTGACAGAGAAGGTTTCTGGTACTTTAAATAAGCAAGCGAGCCTTCCAAAGCTACGAGCAACATTCTCTGGATATCAAAAATAATAACTGGTTGTGCAGCAGTGCAGCGTGGAAACACAAGGGTATAAGATATACTGTACTTTAAGCTCTGTTTGATGAATCTGAGCACAGTTCCTGGGGGATAGATTACTTTAAACCATGCTCTTTTACTTTCTAATCCTGACTTGATTTGATTTGTACTTTAATACAGCTGCCTGGCAATTCAACAGCAAATAGAGACTATTTATGTAATCATATTGTAAGTAGTGGGACAAGAAGAAACTCTCTAGAACCTTTTTGGAAAATAGTTTGTTGTACTTTTTTATTTATTGAACAGCAGGGCTTCAGGCTTTTCAGTGCTCATTATAATTGGTTTTCTGCTTGAACTTTCAAAAACTGTCATGTCAATACTCAAACAGAATTTTTTTGCTTACTATATGGCTGTGGGCTCTATTTTCTCATGTGCTACTTGGCAAAGTTCTTGTAATATCTTGGAGGCAAGTTCTAGACTTGGAGCTGCTATTTCAGGGACTGGAAGGCAGGGTTATTTTATCTCCCCCATTGTTCTTGTTCGCCTTCCCAGCATTCTGCAGCGCATTTGCTGGGGTTCAGTGGCTGGGGAGGAGCTGCCAGCCTGCTCCAGGCTCAGCATGTGCTCAGGAGGCACTGCTGGGGTGGGCCCTGCTCCTAAAAATGGGTGTGGGGCTCACCTCCCAGCCTGGCACTGTGAGGGACGAGCATTCCCAGCACCAACAGGGGCAGGATTCAGCCAACGACACAAAAAATCCAGAGGGCAGCAATGAGAGCTCCACTGCTGATTTCAGGCATCTCCTCATCCCCAGCTCCCCGCACCAGGACGGGGGCTGCATCCCAGTGCCGGACTTGGTTCGGTCCAGTCATGCAGGACTGGAGCTGTTCCACTCCTCAGCACCCAGTCCTGCCCTTCAGTGTCAATTCTGAACCCTCAGCATCAATTCTGAACCCTCAGCACCCAGTCCTGCCCCTCAGCATCAATTATGAATACTCAGCATCAATTCTGAACCCTCAGCATCAATTCTGAACCCTCAGTATCAATTCTGAACCCTCAGCACCCAGTCCTGCCCCTCAGCATCAATTATGACTCCTCAGCATCAATTCTGAACCCTCAGCATCAATTCTGAACCCTCAGTATCAATTCTGAACCCTCAGCACCCAGTCCTGCCCCTCAGCATCAATTATGAATACTCAGCATCAATTCTGAACCCTCAGCATCAATTCTGAATCCTCAGCATCAATTCTGAACTCTCAGCACCCAGTCCTGCTCCTCAGCATCAATTCTGAATCCCCAGCACCCATCCCTGCTGCTCAGCATCAATCCTGAACCCTCAGCATCAATTCTGAACCCTCAGCATCAATTCTTAGCCCTAAGCATCAATCCTGAACTCTCAACATCAATTCTGAACCCTGGACATCAATTCTGAACTCAGCACCCAGTCCTGCTCGTCAGCATCAATCCTGAATCCTCAGCATCAATTCTGACCCCTCAGCACCCACCTCAAACCCATCCCTGCCCCTCAGCACCCAGCCCTGCCCCAAAACACTTTTCACAAACACAAATATTTCTGTTCCTGAGGAACTTCCCCTCAGCTGCTCCATTTGTTCCTTTGCAAACAGCCTGTAAAATTACTGTCATAATTTTCTATCATGTTACGAACACAGGAGAATAAAAAAAAAACTTTAAAAAAATCAAAGTAAGAGTTTGGTGCCTTGTACAGGAAAAAATCCAGTTTGTCTGCAGTGAGGAAGGGTGTTGGCTGTGCTTTGCTGGGAAAATAAAACTCTAAATGGGAAATATAACCAGACTATTTTAAAAAAAAAAAAAAAAAAAACAAAAAACCAACCCTCTCTATTTGTGGTTTTTTACTGGACTTAAAAAAAAAAAAAAAAAGAAGAAGAAGAAGAAGAAGAAAAAAGAACCTTGGTCCAGCCACTGTATATAAAATTAAATTAAAATATAAACCCAGCCTAAGAGGCCTGCTTCTTTTGGTACTGATCTTGCAAACCAAGCAGCAAGGACAGGAGGTGGGATCTATTACTTCAGACTTTGACAATGGCAAAGCCTCACTTCAGGATGTGTATTTTTGGTGTTGAAAGGTGGCTGCAGGATTATTTCCATCCCCAAGGTGTGGCTGTGCTGCTCAGGGGCCGAGGGAGGCTGTGGGGTTTAAATGAGCCTGGCTTTGCTGAGCAGGACTGGACAGGACTGAAAATCTGCTGCTCCACCAGCACTGGGCTCGGTATAGACCAGCACCACTGAAACACTGCAGGCAGAATTCTGCCTTTCACTTCTCCCAGGATAGGGAAAAAAAAGCCAGATTTTTGTTCTGAATCCATGCTAGATTAGGGATGACTGATAAATGCCATGCTTAGAACGGCAGGATTTTCCCCAGTGTGTACCTGCTGACAGGAGAAAGCAGGCAGGGAACTATTTTAAGTGCACGTCTCTGATTCCAAGGAAATTCAGCGAGTGGGGGGGAAAAAGCCTCATAGAACAGCAAATGCTCTTTGAAACAATAATGCAATATGCAGCACTTATTAAAAGCTATTATTTCTGTCAAATATTGAGCCAGCAGGGGTGTGCAAACACATGCACTGGGGTGGCTGTGTGTTAACCGGGCCCTGACACATTCTGCTGGGCTCTGGAAGCACCAGAGGAAAATTCCACACTGCAGAATCTCACTGGCCAAAATTCATACGAAATTAATATTTAAACTTGAAGCAAACAGGCATGGGAATGCTGTTAATAACGGGCTAAACAACAGCCTCAAAGCTTTCCTTTTTTAAAAATTACTGTGCATTTCATATTAAAATACATTAAATATAGCATTCTCACTACAGAATTTATATTTGCTTTTTCGTTTTCTTATTAACTCCTGTTTTCTCTGCACTTGACTTATGAAATGCTAATACTGCAACTATTTTTTTTCCTTAAAGAAAAAAAACAAAAGCTGTACAGTTGATTAAAAAATGACCAAAAAACCAATTTGTCATTTCCCCCAGTGTTTCCAGGGACAATAGAGGGTCAATAATTTGGCAGGATCAGGACAGGGGAAGGTTTATCCAGTGTGGGTGACAGCTGGGAAGGGAAAGCAAAGATGATATTGCAGGTTTGGTTCCTAAAACTATATCAAGGCTACTCTTTTAGTCAAGTTGGAAATTTATATACTATACACTAACCCTCCTTTAATATCCTCTCTCTCTTTCCTCTGGGCATTTATTGCTGTTCTTTCTAGTTCAGTAACCAGTGAGCAGAAGGTTCATTAAAACTAATTGAATTGGAAACTTGTCTGCCCTGGGAAATGTTAACTCTTTGTTGTTATCTCTGGGAAATTCCTTTTGTTATTTCCCTCTGAATGATGTGCTTGGCCTGGAACAAGCAGCAAACAGCACCTGGGCCAGGTTCTCCTGGCCAGCCTGGCCAAGCAGTGCCTTTGGGATGGCTCTGTGTCCCTGGGGACATCCTGGGGGGTGCCCGGGGCTGCCCCAGCCCAGCCAGGGAAGGGTGGCCAGGGACCACCAGGGACCACCAGGGACCACCAGGCTCCATCCCAGGGACCATCCCAGGGACCACCAGGGACCACCAGGGACCACCAGGGACCATCCCAGGGACCACCAGGGACCACCAGGCTCCATCCAAGGACTGCCAGGGACCACCAGGCTCCATCCCAGGGACCACCAGGGACCATCCCAGGGACCACCAGGCTCCATCCCAGGAATTCCCAGGGACCACCAGGCTCCATCCCAGGAACTTACAGGGACCACCAGGCTTGTGCCCAAACCCCAGCACAGCCCCAGCCCTGGGCACGTGCTGAAGGTGGCACAGAAGCCCCGAGAGGACACAGGGTGACAGCCCAGGGGTTAAACCACAGGCAAGGACAGGGAGATTCCCAGGAGGAGAACCCTGACTCCCCTCTGCTAATCCCGTGGGAGCAGCACTGCCCAGGCAGCTCAGGACAGGGGCTCGGGACAGGGGCTCCTTGCAGCTCGAAGATATCGATGAAATAAAACACTTGATAATAGTCACAGTGGTAGATTTCTGACAGCTTTAAAAATCAATTGAAAATAACAGGCAACCCACTGTTGCTAATAAAAGTAAATATTTATGACTGATTTGACTGAGCTTCAATACCAGTCAATCACTTTCTAAAGGATCTTTGCAATTCATTAACCTCTTTTTACTGGTCTTGTCCCTGTTGGTATTAGCCATTAAAAGGGAATAAGGGAGGGGGGCTTGATTTTTCTATTCTCATCATTCATAGCTTATTTGTTCATTCCCTCCATTCCCATACGTTACTGTTAAATTGATTGTCTGTTTAGTCATATGAATGATAAAGTAGCTCTGCCAGGAAGAATGAAAGCCTCCATTAATTCCTGAGGAGGGTGGGCTGCTCCGGTTCAGCCTCAGCCTAAACCAAAACTACTCCATAGTTTCCTGCCACATCAGTAACTAAATTTAGCCCTTAACATATTGCTGATAATAAGAGCCATAATTCTCCTCACAAACTTTTCCATGTCAAAACTTCAGGGAAAATCACGTTTGTGAATATCTCTTCAGGGCTGTCATTATCAGCCTGCTCTCCCTGCCCTGTAACGGGACACAGCAGCAACGGAGACAGCTGGCTTCATTCCAGAATTCAAATGGGACTTTGAGAACCAGTGGTGCCGTGCCACAGAGGAAGGAGAAATACAGCAGTTCCCCATGGAAAGGGGGCTCAGGGACTGGAACTGCCCAGGGAGGTTTGCAGTGCCCATCCCTGGAGGTGTCCCAGGAATTCTGGAGGTGGCACTCAGGGCTCTGGGCTGGGGACATCGGGCACAGCTTGGATTTGATGATCCCAGAGGGCTTTTCCAGCCTCAGGGATCCTGGGATTCTCTAGGAATAGGCACAATTGCTCCTTCAAATCATCAAGATTAGGCGGGTACGTCTGACTTTCCAACCTACATAAATCCCACATTTGTTTGTGTGTTCTGAAACTGGCAAGCTAAAGTGTTGTCTAAACAGCATTAAACCAAACCCTTCCTGGATTTGATGATCCCAGAGGGCTTTTCCAGCCTCAGGGATCCTGGGATTCTCTAGGAATAGGCACAATTGCTCCTTCAAATCATCAAGATTAGGCGGGTACGTCTGACTTTCCAACCTACATAAATCCCACATTTGTTTGTGTGTTCTGAAACTGGCAAGCTAAAGTGTTGTCTAAACAGCATTAAACCAAACCCTTCCCACAGAACCTTCCCTTTAAACCACCCCAGAGGGACAGGGGGGACCATGTACACAGACAAGAGATCTCCAGGTGATGGCCCCAGGGGTGCAGCCAAAGGACTCCTCATTGACATGGATTGCTTTGTTATTAAGAACCAGCCCTAGGAACAGAATCTGTGGGACCTGAGTTAGAAACAGAACCTGTCTGATCTAAATTAGAGGTGGCAAAGTTGCATTTTACATCCCCTCCAAGAAACACTCCCTTCCTCACTCAGATCCGCTAACAAGGGGATGAAGGCAGCCTGTCCCCCCAGGAGCCCCCAGCACATCACAGTCCCAGCTGCACGTGCAGAGCCCTCTGCTGCTCCCCAGCACCAGCTGAGCCCTGCTAAGGCTGGGGAAGAGCAGAAGTGCCAGACCTGAGAGGCCACAGGCACACCCTGAGCCCCAGGTCAGGCACGGCAGCACCTGGCCAGGTCCTTGCAGGGTCACTGTGGCACCTCCGGGCAGGGGAGGGGCATGGCACCGGCCAGGCCAGCCTGTGCCGCTGGGCAGGGCGCTGTTTAATGCCCTCAGCAGGGACAGCACCTCCTGAGATCAGAATAACCCTCCCTCGGCAGCGGGAGCCGCGCAAGGCGATGCTCAGAGGAACAGATGAACTCCTTGCAGTGGAAGTTCTGTGATAAACACCCAGCTCCCTCTCCGCGTGTGAGTCACCCCTACACAAACTTCTGTTGATGCTAATTTAGCACTTTCATTTATAAGTTGCTCTGATCCATTCAGCAGCTCGTTTTCAATATCAGGGATAACCACAGATTGCCCACGGACTGTTCTCGAGTCTGTTGGCTCCAGCATTTCTTTTTCTGTCTGATTAGTCACTTCAGCCACACGCTGCTGTCTCTGCTCCTTGCAGATCCCCACAACTCCAAGGCTCGAGTCCCCAGCTCAGAACTCAGCCCAGCTGCAAATGCTCTAAAACTGGGGCAGGGAATTGTCAATTGAAGGACTTCATGTCTGGGTTTTATTGTCTTGACAATCCAGCCCAGGCTGAGTTTCAGGGTGAGGCACAGCTTCATACGCGCACTAGAGCTGAGCATGTGCTTTCAGCTGCTCCTTAAGGCTCTCACTTGGTGAGGATTTCATTATTTCAGGTCACTCCCCCCTTCACTCTGAGACTCACCCCAAGTTTTGCTAAGGAGGGCAAGGTTTGTGAACAGCAAAACAACTGCTACTTGTTCAGTTGACACTAAAAACAGCAATCTTTGTTTAAACGAATCCTTCAAAGACAAGTTCTTTAGCGTTCCCTCTGGGATTTAGTGTCACCCTGAATTGCCGTGTCACACCAGGAGCCCCGAGCAGGGCCCTGCACCCCCGGCACTCTGGGGGTCCCACCTGCAGGGCCCTGAGCTGGGAGGGGCAGCTCCAAACCCCCCAGCTCAGCTCCTCTGCAGAGCTCACAGGGAAAGGCAGGACCTAAGTGGGGCTAGACAATGTAAATTCTATTTAGATGGCACCTCAGACAACGAGATAAAGCTCATAAACTCCGTTTTATCATCCTCTTTCTTTGAGGATGAGTGAAATCCTCTTTCCTTGTTTGCAGAGCGTGAGAAAGCCCCTGAGAGCGCGGCAGAGTGCACACAGGCTGGGATGGGAGCGGGAACAGGGAGGGCACTGCCCTGCCCTGCTGACTTCATCCAGGCTCTCCTCAGCGCCAGCAGAGCCAGGGGCTGCCAGGGCCAGCCCAGCAGTGCCTCTGAGGGGCTGCAGCAGCAGCACCCTCCCTGTGCCCGGGCACCATCCAGCCCTGGGCATCCCAGCACATCCCCGGCTCCAGCATCCTCTCCTTCCCGCAGAACTGCCTTTGCACCGTCCCTCTGGGCACTGAGGGGCACTTCACACCCAGCCCTGTGACTCCAGGCTGCTTTCCAGAGAAACAATCCATCTGTTTAAGCCAGCCCAGGAGCAGGCACAGCCCCGGGAGCCAGGCAGCCAGAGCTCCTTCCCTCCTCTGGAAGTTCTGCTGCCTGCAAGGGGCTCCGGGCTCGAGTTCTTGTAGATAAATACAGAACATACTTACAGCTGCCAATGACAGATGTTCAGTGTAAATATTATTCCAGCAGATTTCTTAATCAGATGGTGTAATGCATGATAGTGTCATTTAAAAGGAAAAAAAAATATGGGTGAATACAGTGAAAAAATTACCATTTGAAAGGCAGAACTATTTTTGGCAGAATTCTTAATGAACTAATTTTTCTCGTCAGCAAAAATTATGCTAAAAGAGACACAAAACTTATTTCTTAGTTGTAAGAAAGCGAATAATTAAAAATTATATACATGTTCACCTTTATGTTCAGGTGCAGAGGAGTCCCACACACCATGACCTGTATTTGTTCAGCACCATGGAAACCATTTCACTCCATTATCCAAACATTATTTACATAAAACCGAGGGGGAAAAGGTAAGAGAAAATAAAAGTGACACAGGCAGAAATAATGACAGCGATCGGATTCATGGTGGAGAAGTGGGCAGGGAACCAAGAGGGCTTTAATGAGATTTACATTCACGGAGGGGAGCGGGTTCCAGGAGCTGATTGCATCCAAATGGGGCGGGAAGGCAAAGCCAGGGAGCGGTGTAGGATCGCTCCTCCCTGCCCCAGAGCGGTGTAGGATTGGGATCGCTCCTCCCTGCCCCAGAGCGGTGTAGGATTGGGATCGCTCCTTCCTGCCCCAGCACTGCCCCATCAGAGGGACAAACCCCAGTGAAACAGAGCAGGGGCAGCTCGGTGGGACAGGCACAGGGGACAGCAGGGACAGGGAATGGGAACAGGGACAGGGACAGGAATAGGGACAGGAAGGGGGATGGGAACAGGGACAGGAATGGGAATGGGGAAAGGAATGGGGACAGAAATGGAGATGGGGAATGGGAACAGGAACGGGGACAGGAATGGGGAATGGGGACAGGAATGGGGACTAGGAATGGGGAATGGGAACAGGGACAGGAATGGGGCACAGGAATGGGGAATGGGGGCAGGAATGGGGACTAGGAATGGGGAATGGGAACAGGGACAGGAATGGGGATGGGAATGGGCATGGGAACAGGGAATGGGAACAGGAACAGGAACATGGACAGGAATGGGGATGGGAATGGGCACGGGAACAGGGAATGGGAACAGGAACAGGAACATGGACGGGAATGGGGATGGGAATGGAGAATGGGAACAGGGATGGGAATGGGGACAGGAATGGGAATGGGGAATGGGAGCAGGGACAGGGACATGGACAGGAATGGGAACAGGGACAGGAGCCCAGTGCCACGCCGTGTTTGGGAAGGACAGCTGGACAGACAGCTGGACAGCAGCCCCGGTGTCTCAGGCTGCAGGAGGGACCCTGTCCCACTGCAGCTCCTCAGCAGGGCTTTCATGTCCCTGCCCCAAAGCTGCCCCTGCACCCCCAAACGCTGCTGGCAGTGACAGCCCCAGCCCTGGGCACCCCACACACCCCACACTCGTTAAAATGCACCTCCTTTGCCACCTGCTGAAGCTTCCCTCCCTCCCTCCCTCCATGGATAACAGCACCGGGGACCACCAGCAGATCCAGGGAATGGCAAGGAAAGCTGCACTGAGAGCAGACACCTCCCTGTGTGCACAGCTCAGCGAGAGCCAAGGCCAGGATTCTGCACACGGGGAAGGGAAAACAGGCAGAGAACAGGCAGGGGACAGGCAGGGGACAGGCAGACACCAAACCCACCCCTGGGGCACAGGGGGACACCCCGGGCTGAGCCTGGCAGGGCAGCAGCTCTGCCCTGGCACCAGGAACCATCCCTGGGCTTCCCAAACAATTTACAGCTGAGTGCCGGAGCACGGAATGCTTATTGTCACTTAATTAAAAGAATTTCATTTTAATGCCTTTTGCCCATTTAGAGCCAATTAATGCAAGGTGCTAAGTACTCTTAAATCACATTGCAGCCAAGGCTGATCAGCCGTTCACAAGAAGAACCTTTTCTGATTTGATTCTCAGCTGAGACCTTGAAGTGCTCTTCCAAGTGCCTGCTTTGGCATGGGAGGCTGGAGGGAAGCAGAACTGGAGGCTCCCCGTGGCAGCAGCACCTGCAGAACGCGGCAGAGCAGCTGCTGCTACCCCAGAACACACGGAAAAGAACTTCAGTGCCGTGGCAGGGACACTGCCAGGGACCCCTGTGCCAGGGCCTGCCACCCTCACGGACAGGAATTCCTTCCTGGCGAATCCCTTCATAATTTCTGAATAGCACAACCAAAGTCCTCAGCAGCAAAGGAAAACCCAAACCACCTGATCCGCTTCAGAATTCCACCGCTGGAAGCTGCTCAAATTATTTCCAGCCAAAAGCACGCTGGACCACAGGTTCCTGTGCAAACACGAGTGGCACCTTCCCTGCTCTGCAGCAGGAAATACAAACACACCCCGGTTCTGTGTCCCTGGCACACAAGCACTGGGAGGGACGGGCCCCAGCAAGCACAGCCTGCTCTGAACAGCACTGACAGGCACCAGCCACGGTCCTGGGGCAGCTCCTGCCAGCCAGGGGCACCTGCTGCAGGCCAGGGCACAGCTCACCTGCTGCAGGACAGTGCCCATCTCACCTGGCTGCAGGAGAGGGCACAGCTCACCTGGCTGCAGGACAGGGCACAGTGCCCATCTCACCTGCTGCAGCACAGGGCCCAGCTCCCCCAGCCCCCCAGGAGAGGACCCTGTGACCGTGCTCACAGGGGTCCCTGGGTGAGGGAAGAGACGAGGATCTGACTCCATGGTTCAGAAGGCTGATTGATTATTTTATGATATATATTACATTAAAACTATACTAAAAGAATAGGAGAAAGAATTTCATCACAAGGCTCGCTAAGAATAGAAAAAGAATGATAACAAAGGTTTGTGACTGACCAGACAGTCCAGACAGCTGGGCTGTGATTGGCCATTAATTGGAAACAACCACACGAGACCAATCCCAGATGCACCTGTTGCATCCCACAGCAGCAGATAACCATTGGTTACATTTTGTTCCTGAGGCCTCTCAGCTTCTCAGGAGGAAGAACCCTCGGGAAAGGGTTTCCCATAGAAGATGCCTGTGACAGGACCCAGCTCCCCCATTCCCCAGGCCACCCCAGCTGGCTGCAGCACAGCCTGTGCTGCCCGGGCTCTGTGGGTCTGGCAGGCAGCACAGGGGGGCTTTGCTCCACCTGCAGGCACTGCAGCTCCCCCTGCTCACAGTTCCTACCCGCTGATGCCTCTGGGCTCACCCCCCATTCACAGAGAGCTGCCAGAGCCCAGGGTGCTTCACACAATAAAAGGTGTCTGGGAGGAGCAGCGGCAGCACCAGCGAGGACAAGACATGCCAAAACCCTGTCCAAACCCTGTCCAAACCCTGCATCATCACTGCAAAGCCAGGCCTGGGGGCCTCGAGGCCACTGGACATTAAAAGAGGCAGAGTGAAGGACAGAAGTCACCCAAAACCTGCAGAAACTGGCAGTTCAAACTCACCAGCAGCTGCCTGAACACTGGAAAGGAGAGCAAGCACATCACAAGCTGCCCATCACTGAATGTACAGAAGCACAACAGGGTTTGTGACGTCCCAAAGCTCAGGATTTATCCTGAGGAGCCCTTGCTAACGGCAGAAGGTGCCCAGAGCCTGAAGGCAGTCAGCAGCCATTGAGGAGCCCTAGGCCAGCGTGCCCCTCCCCTGGGGATGGCCCCAGCTCCCCCGAGCGCTCGGGGTGAGCCCCACCAGGGGCTCTCATCTGCTGCAGCATCACCCCTGCCTTTGGAGCAGCTCTGCTGTGATGTGCCCCGCACAGCTCTGCTTTTCATGTGCCAGTTGCTGTGAGGAGCTTGGATCCCACCAGGAGAACGCTCACCAGCCTCACTGGTGCCTGCCTGAACGCACCCCGTAACTGCAGGCACCCTAACTGGGTGGTGCTGACCACCTGCAGCAATAAAAAACGGGTTCCCAAACCACACTGCTGCATGCAATAATGAATAACCATCAGCTAGAACACACCATAAAGCCGGGGATCGGTGTTTTGTGGCTTAGTTTTTAATTTTTATTTTAAAAGAGGCGTTTGATGTGATCTTTTTTTAATTCCCTTTCTCAGTCTTAAGTTGAGGTGCAGGACTGGTGTTTTCAGCAAGGCCCACTCGGTGACTCCCCGATCGCATCAATCGCTATTGTATTGGTAATTACCGCCATCCGTCACACGTGCTGCGGGGCTCATCACCATCATCATCATCATCATCATCATCATCGTCTCAGCACAGCCACGGCACCCAGCCCAGCCTGAGCTGGGGCTCAGGAGCTCACACACAACCTGCAGGCAAGGAGCTGGGCAAAGGAACTTCCCTTGGAAGTGATTGTATTCAGATTTTCACTAAATCTCATCACACTACCTGCAGGCAAGGAGCTGGGCAAAGGAACTTCCCTTGGAAGTGATTGTATTCAGATTTTCACTAAATCTCATCACACTACCTGCAGGCAAGGAGCTGGGCAAAGGAAACTTCTCTTGCAGGTATTTAGAGACCTGATTTTCACTAAATCTCATCTTCCCATGCTCATCAGGCCTCCATAAAAAATAATATCAGGCAAAGCCTTTAAACCCCCCCACCTGTGCTACCAATGGGTGAATGAGAAAAAAAAAATTAATGGAAGGAAATAAAAGAGAGCCAAACCCCTTAATTTTGCCTCTGTAAGTACAGATTTTATCCCTGAAACACTGACAGCCTGAAACCTTGGTACAGCTGAGCAGAGAGTGAGAACAGGGCAGTGCAAAGAATGTGACTGTAATTAAACACACCTCAAAAAATCCCAGCGTCCCTGAGGCTGGAAAAGCCCTCCAAGATCATCAGATCCAACCCGTGCCCATGCCCACCCTGTCCCCAGAGCCCTGAGTGCCACCTCCAGAATTGCTGGGACACCTCCAGGGATGGGCACTGCAAACCTCCCTGGGCAGTTCCAATGCCTGAGCCCCCTTCCCATGGGGAAATTCCTG
>NW_005054523.1:234150-244151 GCF_000277835.1 Geospiza fortis
TGAGCTGCCCTGGGCCAGCCTGAGCTGCCGTGGTCTCCCCCCAGACTGTACCTGGGAGCACAGGAACCCGTGGCAGGCACTAACAGCGCTCTGCACAAACATTGCAGGTGCTAATTGATAGCAATCCACTAAAGGAGGATTGGCAGCACAATCTCAGCTGTTATGATCGATCTGTGAGTTAAATCTGGGATCAATTCCCCTCCAGACAGGGGGGTGCTGCAGCCTGGGGTGCATTCCAGCGCTGCTGGGAGCTCAGGGCGTGAGGAATTGCGGGACCCTCGGGTCTGCCCAGCAGCAGCTCTGAAGGACGAGCTGGTGCCATGGAAGGGTTCTGGGTGAGCAATCAGCGGTGAGGGGAGCAGGGCAGCAGGGCTCAGGGCAGCACGGAGCCCTTTGGCCGCTGCTGCACGGCCAGGAGCAGCTCCAGCTGTGACCCAGCCCTCCCTGCTCCCCTTCCCGAGGTCCCCCTGCAGCTCTCTGTGCTTGTCTGCTTTGCTTAAATGAGTTCTCAGCCGCCCCAGCAACCTCTCCCCTCCCCACGGCTGTGTCCCTCTGCTCGAGTGGCAATCACAGCAGCCCTGCAGCCGCACTGCTGTCCCCCTGAGATCGGCACAAGCAGCCTGACAGGCTGCCAGGGCTGCACTGCAGCTGCTTCCTCTGCCCCAGGCTGCTCCACACCCAGCCTGGCCTTGGGCACTGCCAGGGATGCAGGGGCATCCATGGAATCACCTGTGCCAGGGCCTCACCTCCCTCCCAGGGAGCAATTCCCAATGTCCCATCCATCGCTGCCCTCTGGCAGTGGGAGCCATTCCCTGGCTCCTGTCCCTCCATGCCTTGTCCCCAGTCCCTCTGCAGCTCTCCTGGAGCCCTTCAGGCCCTGCCAGGGGCTCTGAGCTCTGCCTGGAGCCTTCCCTTCTCCAGGGGAACATTCCCAGCTCTCCCAGCCTGGCTCCAGAGACCCCCATGGGGCACAAACTGCAGGGCAGAGCCCTCGGGCACGGTGGGGCTCATCCCAGCTGCCCCCGAACAGCAATCAGGCCAAACCCCGCAGTTGGTGCCCTTTGGGGACTCCATTTTCACTGCCTGGATACTTGAGGGAAAAAACAATCCCCCCAGGGCTGCCCCGTCCTCTGTGGGAGCTTTTTAAGGAGCTGGAGCAGCAGGGAGGCTGCTGGAGGGTATATAATAAACGGGTAAGTCAAAGGATAAATAAATGGACGAATAAACGGATAAAAAACGGATAAGTAAACGGATAAACAAGTGGATAAAAAAGCGATAAATGAGTGGATAAATAAGCGGATAAATGAAGGGATACATTAAACAAACGGGCAAACCCCGGTTGCGGCGGGCGCGTTCCCGGGCGGGGCAGCGGCGACGCAGTTCCGGGGATGGGAACGGGACCGGGACCGGGAACGGGAACCCCGGGATGGGAACGGGAACGGGATACCCGGAACGGGAACGGGACCGGGATACCCGGGATGGGAACGGGACCGGGAACGGGAACCCCGGGATGGGAACGGGAACGGGGAACGGGAACGGGATACCCGGGAGGGGAACGGGAATGGGATACCCGGGATGGGAACGGGACAGGGAACGGGAACGGGAACCCCGGGATGGGAACGGGAACGGGATACCCGGGACGGGAACGGGACAGGGAACGGGACAGGGGACCCCAGGGCTCCCGGGAGAGCTCAGAGCCCCTGGCAGGGCCTGAAGGGCTCCAGGAGAGCTGCAGAGGGACTGGGGACAAGGGATGGAGGGACAGGAGCCAGGGAATGGCTCCCACTGCCAGAGGGCAGGCATGGATGGGACATTGGGAATTGGGAATTCCTGGCTGGGCTGGGATTGCCAGAGCAGCTGGGGCTGTCCCTGGATCCCTGGCAGTGCCCAGGGCCAGGCTGGATGGGGCTTGGAACAGCCTGGGACAGTGAGAGGTGTCCCTTCCCCTAGAGTGGCACTAGATGGGCTTCTAAGCTCCTTCCAACCCAAAGCATTTTGTGCCTCTCTGGTTCCATGACCTTGCACACAAGAACACCACCACAGACAAATCTGCTCCTCTGCAAATGCCCTCACTGTGCCAGGGAGGCACAGCCTGGCAGGAAGCCCTTGGCACCTGTGAGTGTCCCTTGGTCTTTGCAGAGCTCACCTGCCTGAGCAGAGCATCCCATTGGCCCCCTCCATCCTGCACCAATGCACTCCTTTGCCTTTAAATAAGGAAATCAAGCCCAAGCCCGTGTAAACCTGTGAAATTCAGACACTTCAGGCTCAGGATTTATGGCTAAACACCTGTAAATTCTTCTGAAACAACACCAGTAGTTGGTCCCAAGACAGCCTGATTGTCTCATAACAGACAAGCACAGTGTTTGCCACTTCAAGAACACTCAATGACATCACAAAGACTGCAGAGTAAAGTTTGCAAGAGATGCAGATTGTGGGAGAGAGAGGGATAGCAATAATAAAACATCTGTCATGTCCATGCACCTTAAATCTGACATAAATCCCCCACCCCATGCCACAGCTGGATCAGATACGGCCAGAACTCATGAACAGGCTTTTAACACCGTCTTTGCTCTTTAATAACCCTTCTACAGCCAGGAACCAGCACTTTGCCAGGGAGCACAGTTCATTAAACCTCATGAGAGGGAAGGTGGAATGAGCAGTGCCAGCCTGCTGCCCTCCCACCAGGGCTCACCAGGACAGCTGGGGCTGCCTCACCCTTCCCTGCTCCCAGCCAAGCGTTTCATCTTGGAAAGAGAAACAAGCATCGGGTGAGAAGCCACAGAACCCAAAGAGCTTCCACAGAGTGTAGGGTTTTCAAAAATGCCAAAGAGAAAATCAATAAATACACGCCAAGGGAAAATGGTGAGTGGCAAATGATTCAAGTTTGAGGGATTGGTCCTGGGAAATATTCCTTGTGACCGTGCTCACAGGGGTCCCAGGGTGAGGGAAGAGACGAGGATTTGACTCCATGGTTCAGAAGGCTGATTGATTATTTTATGATATATATTACATTAAAACTATACTAAAAGATTAGAAGAAAGGATTTCATCACAAGGCTGGCTAAGAATAGAAAAAGAATGATCACAAAGGCTTGTGTCTGGGACAGAGACTCTGAGCCAGCTGGACTGTGATTGGCCATTAATTAGAAACAACCACATGAGACCAATCACAGATGCACCTGTTGCATCCCACAGCAGCAGATAACCATTGGTTACATTTTGTTCCTGAGGCCTCTCAGCTTCTCAGGAGGAAAAATCCCAAGGAAAGGATTTTCCATAAGAGATGTCTGTGACACTCACTTGCCTGCTGCCCGTGCAGGGATCTGGGGGCTCAGATTCTGAGCAGGGCATTTAAAACATGGGCACATCAAAATACCCACGTTCTGGAGCTCAGAGAACATGGGCACATCAAAACACCCACAGAGAACATGGGCACATCAAAACATCCCTGTTCTGGGGCTCAGAGAACATGGGCACATCAAACAATCCACATTCTGGGGCTCAGAGAACATGGGCACATCAACACATCCCTGTTCTGGAGCTCAGAGAACACGGGAACATCAAAGCACCCACGTTCTGGAGCCCAGAGCTCACATCTGCTGCCTCCCAAGCCCCACAGCCGCCTGCAGAGCTCCCAAATGGGAATTCCCTCTGCCCAGGGCTTTGAGCGCCTCAGCCCCCAGGAGCGTTTTGGTGATGCAGGCAAAGGCAATCCAGCAAGGGAAGTTTCACTGCAGGGTGGGCCTTCCCAGGAGAGTAATGCTGGATTGCTCCAGCAGAAACCCCGCCAGGCTGTTGGTGCAGTGAATCTCTCACATCCCTGTGATTGTGCCCCTCGTGCCCCCCCCACCTCCAGCAGTATTTTACCTTAATTGATTACAATCAAATTCCTTCAATTGATCCCGCATCCCTCAAAGTCTGCTGGCCTAAAGACTAATCCTTCTGAGCTACTACCTTTCACACAAACCTCAGGTGGGTTTCCAATCTGATCTGATTACCAGACCCTTGATATTCATCACTTTCCATCATATTTATCATACTTGCTTCATTTCCTAGGAGAAAGGGTCTGATTCATTAAAAATTATATGCTCCATTTAAGCAGGTTTTCTGCATACTTTACCCGGGAAAAAATGCTGAATGCATTTTTTTCCACATAAAAGTATGTCTTTTTTGTGATTTATCAACCTTTTATGCCCTGCCTATCAGCAGCTGCCTCTCAGCCACGTACCCCGGTGGTGCAGAACTCCTGGCAAGGGTGATAACAGGCATTCCCAGCTCAGAAACCACAAGGATTTCAGACAGAACAGATGCCACGTGCTCTCAGCCTTCCTGATATTTCCGTGGTTTTATTCGAGCACCATCATTCCCGGCTCCGGTTCCCTGGAATGGTTTAATTAACACCCAATTCCATCTCCGTTTGGAGGGAGTGTTTGTGGGTCAGATGCAATGCAAATCCAGTGGGGGCTGGCGTGGCTTTTCCTGCAGGAGCAGAGATTTCCACACGGCTGTAATTCCTCTCTCTTTATTACTTCGGAGATTTAAGCGATCGTTTGCTGCGAGCCGTGCCACACTTAAGGAGGGAAACTTTTAATAACATCCAGGGTGGATTCACTCCTGGGCACAGAGCTCAAACAAGGCTCAGCTCCACCCGAAGCCTTCAGGATGGAGTTTACACAGGCAGGCACCTTTTCTCAGCCTCTCCTCTGTCCGACAAATCTCAGAGAAAAAAGCCTTTTGAGCGCTCACCTCCTGAAAGTGCCTCCTGCTTTTGGCTCCTTCGCCGGGTAGGGGAGGTAGAAAGGGGTGAAGGAAGGAGCGGGAGGCTGATGATCAAAAGGAAGAAGAAGAGGCTGTTCTCAGCTCCTTTCCCAGGATCTCTGAGGTTGGGAAAGCCCTCCCAGCCCATGGAGCCCCAGCTGTGCCCATCCCCTCCTTGTCCTTGTCCCCAGCCCCGAGTGCCACCTCCAGAATCCCCGGGACACCTCCAGAGGTGGGCACTGCAAACCTCCCTGGTTTGAGAGAGGTTCACCTGCAGTTCTAACCAAAACCATCCAGGATGTCCCCAGAACTCTCCAGCACAGCCTCTCACGTGTTTGTCACAGCAAAGAAAATGCCCCTCATGAAACATCAGGAGGATGAAATGCAGAGAACAAAGGACAGCTTTAGCATCACCCTCCACACAAATCTCAGCAGATATTCCTCACGCAGCACGAGGCTTCTGGTCTGCTGGAAAGTGTCCTTGCCCGTGGCAGGGGGCTGGGACTAAAGGAGTTTTAAGGTCCCTTCAACCCAGGCCAGCCTGGGATTCTGCTGCTGTGACATTTAGACAGGGCTTGAAACCAGGGCAGCTAAACCAAACCTTTCCTTCATCATTACCCAGCACAAGAGCCCGCCTCAAGCTCCTTTAAAGAGAAAAATTGTCTTTTTCCTGCAATTTAAAGTCAGCTTCCACCAGAAAAGGCCCCCAACGTGGGGCTGTTTGCTTGCAGTGCCAGGGGCAGTGATTCCATAACCCCTTCTCTGGGGTCCAAATAACCCTGGCTGGGTTATTGGATATGTATGTATCCATATATATATTTATATATGTGTATATATATATGTGGATAGATAGATAGATAGATGGATGGATGGATGGATAGATAGATAGATAGATAGATAGATAGATAGATAGATAGATAGATAGATAGATAGATAGATAGATGGATAGATAGATAGATGATAGATAGATGGATGGATAGATAGATAGATAGATAGATAGATGGATAGATATTGCCTATATATATATATATAGGTTATATGGGAAAACCCTTTGCTGGGCATGGGGACAGGGAGAGCCTCAGTGCCCGGTGATGCCAGGGAGCCCCAGGCAGGGCCCAGAGCAGCAGGGACAGGTCTCAGTGGGAGCAGAGCAGGAATTGTCAGGGGCACGCCTGGCCCTGGAGCTGAGCACGAGCTGTGTGCACCAGAACAGGGGCTCAAGCTGTTCTGTGACTCGCAGCTCCCCAGCTCCATTCTGAATGGTAATTATACAGCACAGGAGCTGGCAGTTCACACACAGAACAGATTTCGCTGTGACAAAACGCTCCTGTTCCCAAAGCGCAGACAGCAGGGCTGCAGCATCCTCCCGGGCAGGGCTGCAGGGCAAGGTGTCCCTGCCATGGGTGGGCTCTGAGCTCCCTCCCACCCCAAACTCGCCGGGATTCTGCTCCCCAGGGCAGGAAAGCAAAGCACAGCCACCACAAACTACACAAAACTTTCTATCTAACACAACTGTGGAAATTGAGGCAACTTCCAATCCTCTGTGGAATAAACAGAGCACACCCACCCTGCAGCCCAGGCTCACCTCACCTTACTCTGCTCCTGCATCAGGGCTACAGCAAAGCTACCAGACAAACATCTCCCCTGTTCTGCTAAAACTTACTCACAGCTTCACCTCAAGATCCCTTCTGGTACTGGCTACACGGTTTGTTCTAATTATTTATTATCTTCTAGTTATTTATTATTCTAGTTATCTATTATTCTAGTTATTTATTATATTTATTATTATTTATTAACTGGCTCACTCTGGGTTTGGGAGGCCACGCTTCTGACCCCACACACTCACGGAATCCCAGACTGGAATTCTTAAATCCCATTTATTCCTGCCCATCCATGGCAGGGACACCTCCCAGTGTCGCAGGCTGCTCCGAGCCCATCCAGCCTGGCCCTGGGCCCTGCCAGGACAATCCCCACAGCCAGGACAGCACAGCAGCTCCTGTGGCACACACAGACCCCTCGGTGCCATGGTGAGATCTCAGTTCTGTGTGCAGTTAGCAGGCACCGCTGCCTTGTTTTGGGAAAACTTACACTTTGTTAAAACTACAAATTCAGTTTCCAGGATTTCCCTCCTCTCAGCTTCAAATGCTCCTTTTGTGCACGCTTCCCCCTTATTTTGCTATCCAGACCATCAATGTCCCTGCAGGAGTAGTTTACAACTTTGTAAGCATTCCCAGTGCTCCTACAATCCCATCTGATCCATTTGCCAGGCACCTCAATGCTGGAGAACTCCCTTGTGCTGACACCCTTGGAGCCACACCTGCCCTCGCTCTGCATCCCTCTGCGCTCAGCTCTTTGTGGGTTTTCATTAAACATCGGATAAAAAACATTTGTTTGTCTTTGAAAGGAAGAAAGCCAAGGAGCCACCCCAATGTTGGCTGTGGGTGTCCCTCCCATGGAGGCAGGATGAAATTGCCCGGTGTTTGCTGGGAAAGCGCCTCCGAGGAGGAGCAGAGCCCTGGCTGGGAGGAACACGAGGAGATGCAGAGAATAGCAGGCCTAATGGAGTTTGGAGGGGCTGCATTCTGAATCTATCAAACCCTGACATTTGAGGGAGCTTTATATTTTCCTTTAAGAGTAGTGCAGACCCCAGTGAATTATATAATGGAATATGTCTCCCCAATGTAATCAAAGTTGACCTAACAGATTTGTCTTTCTGGTGCTCCAATCCACTGAAAATCTTTAAGGAAATCAGAACTGGATTCAAACAACAAAGAGGGAAAAGCACTTTTTAAATATAAAACAGACCTAGAGAAAGCAACTCCTGCCAATTAGGAAAGCTGCAGCCATGGAATGGTTTGGACTGGAACGCATTGCTCAGGATGGGACACCCAAGGGCAGCCAACACCACTCCTGGAAAACAGCAGCACTGACCTGAGTGCTCCAGGGCAGGCTCAATAAACCCAGCTTAAAGCACAAAACCTGTATTGAGCAGGCTTGAGGAGACGACTCCTTCCTCATCCAGAGCAATAAAAGCAAAGGACTCAGGCTTGCTTCATACGTGCACTTCAAGGAGCATTTCCCCACATTTCCCTAAAGAAATGGCTCTGAATTGGCACAACATTGAACTGATTTGATTAAATCCCTCAATGTAAAAACACCCAAATGAGCCTCCCCCCAGATGTCAAATTTACCTGTAGCTAAAATATCTCAATTTCAGGATTGCTGTTAACTGGAGAAGGTAACGCTGATTTTTCCAAAGTTAAGAGCAAGGAGGAAAATTTTAAAAATCCAAATTTCTCTCACCAAGCAACTGAGCAGAGGAACCTGGATCAGAAGGCAGAGCCACTGCTGGTCCCTGAGCACACACAATAAAACCAGTCAGATCCCATTTGTTAAAACATGTGATTCAATTAATTTCGCCATCTTTACTGAATAATTCACTTGATGAATCAATTCTTCTGGTAAATAAGCACTTCCACGTCCCATTGACCTCTGTGTGGGCACAGCTGATTTTTCCTCTTGGCATTGATGTTCTTTGGGGCCAGGAGGGAAGGTGGCTGGGTCAGGAGGCAAATCCACAGGAGCCACTGAAGAGCCCCTGGCACTGAGGTGTCGCAGACATCTTTTATGGGAAACCCTTTCCTTAGGAATTTTCCTCCTGAGAGGCTGAGAGGCCTCAGGAACAAAATGTAACCAATGGTTATCTGCTGCTGTGGAATGCAACAGGTGCATCTGTGATTGGTCTCATGTGGTTGTTTCTAATTAATGGCCAATCACAGCCCAGCTGGCTCGGACTCTGAGACACAAGCCTTTGTTATCATTCTTCCCTTTCTATTCTTAGCCAGCCTTCTGATGAAATCCTTTCTTCTATTCTTTTAGTATAGTTTTAATGTAATATATATCATAAAATAATCAATCAGCCTTCTGAACCATGGAGTCAGATCCTCGTCTCTTCCCTCATCCTGGGACCCCTGTGAGCACGGGCACACAACGGGGCACAGCCGTGCCCAAGGCAGGCAGGAGAAGGTTCAAGCCGAGCCCAGGAGATGAACAGCCCCAGGGAATGACCCTGGGAGCTCAGCAAGCCCCAGGGAACAGGGAATGACCCCTGAAGAGCCCCATGCTCACTCCCACCAGCCCGGGGGACAACGATGCATTTGGAGACTTTCCCCCATTTGGTTCCCTCCCAAGAGCCCCTTGGCCATGCAATAGGATTTGGGGGCTCTTAAGGACAATTTTTTATTTGGCTGCTTCCATGACTAGTGAAAAATGTTATAACATTTTTAAAGAGGAGGCTTTCCAGTAAGCACCTCCAATTTCCTTAAAACGTTTGCCGTGGAACCTTTATCTCGGAGAAAAGCTAAACATAAGGACACAGAGACAGAGAGGAGATATTCCTGCATCTATTTGAAGAAATCTCATCCATAAAGAAGCAAATTGCCATGGTAATTATCACTCCCTTGCTCGTAATGGTAGGAATAACCGTGCCTGGGTTATACATATGGACCGCTCTCATCCCATGCGTTCATCCTGCCTGCAAAGAAATGATCTTTTATGGAGCACGAGCAGTAAATGTGTTCTGGCAGGGGGAGCGAGGTGCTCAGAGCTGGAACTGCTCCTGGGGGGCTGCAGAGAGCCCTCACCGCGCCCCAAGCCCAGGGGCAGCAGTGTTCCCAGTGTTCCAGCCAGGCTGAGCCTCTCCAGTGGCCACAGGCACAGGGGGCTGCACTGGGGCATGGCCAGGTCCCTCCAGGCTCCCCCAAACCCTGAGACAGGCACAGGGGGCTGCACTGGGGCATGGCCAGGTCCCTCCAGGCTCCCCCAAACCCCAGACAGGCACAGGGGGCTGCACTGGGGCATGGCCAGGTCCCTCTAGACTCCCCCAAACCCTGAGACAGGCAGGGGCTGCACTGAGGGCACCAGGAGTGAAGGGGTGAGTGGCTCTGCCATGGGCTGGGCTGGGGAGAACACCTGGTGTAAAACTGAGGCTCAGATCTGCCTCATGAATCCTTTTATTTAGCTCCTCTGGTCACTGCAGAGAATCTGTTCCGGAGGCCGAGGAGCCGGAGCACTCCTGTTCCTGTCCAGTTAGGCACGGGGAACAAATCGCCAAATTCTGCTGGACAGTGACCAGGGAGCTTTTGGGAATGACGGCTCTCTGCCTGCTCCCCTGGGCTTCAAACCCTGCAGGACAGACACACGGACAGAGCAATAACCCTGCAGGACAGACACACGGACAGAGCA
>NW_005054523.1:244277-247326 GCF_000277835.1 Geospiza fortis
GCCCTGGATCCCTGGAGGTGCCCAAGGCCAGGCTGGACAGGGCTTGGAGCACCTGGGATGGTGGAAAGTGGCCCAGCCCATAAAAACCAACCAACAAACAAACAATAAAAAAATCCCCACAAAACCAATAAATAACCTCTCTTTTTTGCCCATAAAACCCAACAAACAAACAACACAAAAAAAATCCTCACAAAACCAAAAAATGACCTCATTTTTTAATTCCTGTCCTTTTCCACTGAGCTAAGGGAGGTGAGCAGAGCATAGCTTTGCTAGCCCAAGTAGTGCAGGAATATTTCAGCTCACTGCTCCCTTAGTGCCACCGTGGAAATGTTCCCCAGGGATCTCCCCCCAGACCCCTGAGCCCCAGAGAGCCTTTCCTGCCTCGTCGCCCCAAAACCCAGCTCCTCCCAAGTGCTCCGTGTGATCTGCGCTGGGCTGGCTCTGCCTCGTGCTGCGTGTTTCCAGCAGCTGCCCTTTGCAAACCCGGAATGTCTCACCAGCCAGATTTCTGTGCCTTCTGCAGGGAGCAGCAGTGGCTGCTGTGCAATCGCCTGTGAACAGTGAAAAGGGACGCGGGTTTCACGTATGGCACCGAGCAAGGAGGGCTTTGTCCCGAGTGCAGCCCAGGGGCGCAGGGCTGCACCTGCAGCAGGAGCGTGCTGGGGTTTGGGTCAGCCTGCCTGCTCCGCATGTGCAAGGAGCAGAGGAATTGGGAATCTCCCACGCTGAGCGCTCACCCTGCCTTTCACTCCCAACACTTGTGCGTGTGTGAGGAAAACACTAACTTTTTTTAGTTGTTTCCTCAAATTTTTGGCTTCAAGTTTACATTTTTTTAAAAAGTTAGAAAAAAGAGCCCCATTCCTATTAATAAACGCAATTAAACTGCAAGCTAGAATGTTAATTCGGGCTCTTTGTGCTTCTTTATCTGGTTTTTCCCCTCTAAAAGCAGCTCCAGGATGAGGCTCTGTCCTTCTGGGGGTGTCTGAGGCCCCACAGACGCCACCAGGCGTGTCCTTTATCCCCACACGCGTCCCTGGGGGTGCCACTCTCGAGGACCAAACAGGGAAATGACCATTAGCAAGATCCCTAATTGCAATTTGGGTGTGAGCATGGCTGTGCCAGGAGGGAGGCAGCAGAGGGGGGGACTCGTTCTGTGTGCCCCAGTGTCACAGACATCCTTTCATGAAAAATCCTTTCTTTAGGATTTTTTCTTCTTGAGAAGCTGAGAAGCCTAAAGAACAAAATGTAACCAATGGTTATCTGCTGCTGTGGGATGCAACAGGTAAATCTTTGATCAGCCTATCTTAGATGTTTGTGATTAACAGCTAATCACAGCCCAGCTGGCTCGGACAGAGAGTCTGGGACAGCTGCCTTTGTTATCATTCTTTTCCATTCTTAACTTAGCGAGCCTTCTGATGAAACCTTTTCTTCTATTCTTTTAGTATCGTTTTAATGTAATATATATCATAAAATAATCAATCAGCCTTCTGAAACATGGAGTCAACATTCTCATCTCTTCCCAAATCCGAAAACCCCTGTGAGCACCGCCACACCCCAGCCCTCCTGTCCGTGTCCCCAGGACACACATCCCATTTCTATCCCATTTCTATCCCGTTCCCATCCCGTTTCCCGGCTCCGGTGCCCCCCGGGGCTGCTCTCCGATGCGGCTGTGGAGCTGCCGGAGCCCGGGGAGCGGCTCAGCCCGATCTGCAGTGACAGGTAAAGGGCACCGTGCGGGCCCGGAGCTCCTGCTGCCGCAGGGGGATGTGCTGGGATGTGCTGCACCCTTTGTGTGCCGGCACAGAGCGGGGGAATCACTGGTGATGGCTGGTGAGGCTCCCCTTGCCCTGCCTGGGCTCTGCTCCTGCCCGGTGCCGGCAGAGCCAGGCGTGGAAACCGGGAACGGGGAGAGCACACACACCACGGACTGCCTGCAGCAGGGGAATGATGCACTTTAACAAACCCCTCTGCGTGGAACCCAAACACCCCTAGCAACTGCAGCACAGCCTAAATCACGGGGACATCCTAAAACCCCTTCTGGTTTTGCACTGATCCAGCCTAAATCATGGGGACATCTTCAAAACCCTTCTGGTTTTGCATTGGTGCAGCCTAAATCATGGGGACATCCTAAAACCCCTTCTGATTTTGCACTGATCCAGCCTAAATTGTGGGGGCATCTTAAAAACCCTTCTGGTTTTGTCTTGATCCATCCTAAATCATGGGGACATCTTAAAAAGCCTTCTGATTTTGCACTGATCCAGCCTAAACCATGGGGACATCTTCAAAACCCTTTTGGTTTTGCACTGATCCAGCCTAAATCGTGGGGGCATCCTAAAACCCCTTCTGGTTTTGCACTGATCCAGCCCGGAGGAAAAGTTTCTCTTTTGCTGGAGCACAAGCATAATTCCAAAGTTCAGAATGCCTTCGGGCTCTGTGTGTCACAGAGGGGCTGGGGCGGGAGGGACCATGAAGCTCCTGTGTTCCAGAGCCCTGCCCAGAGCAGGAGCATCCCCTCCTGGAGCCCAGGCACCTCCTGGCCACGGGCACCGGCAGCTCTGCTCGCTTCTGAAGGAAAAGGCTCCAATCTCTTCCTTTAAAAGTTGCATTTTGATCCATCTAATGGGCTCTGTACTGGATAAAACTCCCAGACAATGCCACTGGGCTCAGCAGGGCTCCTGCAGCCACACTCCCAGGAAGAAAAACGCTGTAAATAGTGCGGTACAGGCCTCTATTTCAGGATGCACGAGGTTGGAAAGTACAAAAATCTATTGCTGCACTAATTCCTGCTTCTCCTGTTCCGTCTGAAAAATCCCCGCGCTCGCTGCCCGGCCTTTGCGAGGCTCGTGCTCGTGTTCCAACTTTTCCCACATATTTGATGACGACTGTTTGCACCAGCAGAGCGGCCAGACTACCTCCCTCACAGAGCAATTACACAAGGAATTAATTATAGCAGGAGCAGATGAGAGCAGCACCGAAAATAACTCCAGGTCAGATGGATGCCGTGGGTCGAATTTATGTAATCAGAATGGGCACCCCCAAAAACTGAGCA
>NW_005054523.1:247360-250740 GCF_000277835.1 Geospiza fortis
ATTATTTTATGATATATATTACATTAAAACTATACTAAAAGAATAGAAGAAAGGATTTCATCAGAAGGCTGGCTAAGAATAGAATAGCCAAGAATGATAACAAAGGCTTGTGTCTCTGTCTGAGCCAGCTGACTGTGATTGGCCATTAATTAGCAAGAACCACATGAGACCAATCACAGATGCACCTGTTGCATCCCACGGCAGCAGATAACCATTGGTTACATTTTGTTCCTGAGGCCTCTCAGCTTCTCAGGAGGAAAGATCCTAAGGGAAGGATTGTTCATAAAAGATGTCTGCGACACACATCCCCCAAAAACTGTCCAAACACCTCAGGGAAGGGAGGGAAGGGCTGAGGGACTCAGCAGGAGCTGCAGCCAGGGCAGGGCAACCTGCACAGGAATCCTGCAGATATTCCAAACAGCCACGTGGAAATTAAACTAAAAATAGGAAATTTGCCTGTTGGAGAGCCCAGAGGAGCTGGGAGCTTCTTCCAGGGCTGGAGCCCCTCTGGAGCCAGGCTGGGAGAGCTGGGAATGTTCCCCTGGAGAAGGGAAGGCTCCAGGCAGAGCTCAGAGCCCCTGGCAGGGCCTGAAGGGGCTCCAGGAGAGCTGCAGAGGGACTGGGGACAAGGGATGGAGGGACAGGAGCCAGGGAATGGCTCCCACTGCCAGAGGGCAGGGATGGATGGGACATTGGGAATTGGGAATTCCTGGCTGGGCTGGGATTCCCAGAGCAGCTGCATTTTTTGGAATTTTGTTTGGTTTTTTTGGTTTTTTGGTTTGTTTTTTTTGTTTGTTTGGGTTTTTGGTTGTTGGTTTGTTTTTTTTTTTTTAATTTAGTCTCCTTTAGCATTTTGAGTTCACTTGTGCCCAAATCCAGAGGCATTCAGAGCTCAGCTCAGCCCCAAAGCCAAAGCAGCTGGGTTTGATAATCATTTGCTGCCGACACTTATGTTGATAAGGATGTTCTCCCTCTACAGCTTTACTTCCACTAAAAAGTTGATATTTTGCACTGCTCTAAGCCAGAAAAAATTAAGGGCTTTTTTGGAGATATTTGGCGGGTTTTATTTTCCCCCACACCGCTGTCTGGTGGGAATCTCTCATTTTCCCTGTGGAAATCAGGCACAGCTAGAGGCAAGGCAGAGGAATGGCACATGGTAAACTCAAATACAGATGTGCTCTCCCGACACCCGAAATTAAGGCATTGTTATTGCACCATTCAGGAATCCAATGACTCCTAACCATAATTTAGCTAAGATCAAGTGTAAAATCTGTTTAATAATACCCAGTACATCCTCTATCCTGGAGATCATATCCTGCATTTGCAGGGCACTGACTCCATAATCTAACAGGTCTTTTCCATCTCTGACTTCTATTAGCCTATGAATTATAACAAAAGGACCATTAGGCAAACCATAATTGTGGAAACAGCCTCTGACACGTGAGACTAACTCCTGCCATGGCAGGAAAACTAAAATTAAAACACAGACCACTGAAGGGAGAGCATTCCCTTTATCCAAGAGGTAAGTCACTCGATTAAAATCAGGAAACAAAACTCAGCAAAACTCACAGAAAAGGCTTTTTCTCCCCATCTCTCTAGAGAAAAGACTTTGGGCAGCACAGCAGGTGCTGGTTTGTCCCTGCAGGAGGGACGGGACTGGGATAATTTGGGATGTTTTCCTTATCTGCTGCCTCTGCCCAGCCCAGCCTGCACCCCGGAGCCAGTCCTGCCAGGAGAAGTCACATCTTCCACTGAGCCCCACCTGGGCAGCTCAGAGGGCTGGGCAGGGCAGGAGCAGCCAGCCTGTGACCGTGCTCACGGGGGCTTTGGGATTGGGGAAAGACGGGATCTGACTCCATGGTTCAGAGGGCTGATTGATTATTTTATTATATACATTACATTGAAACTATACTAAAAGAATAGAAGAAAGGATTTCATCACAAGGCTGGCTAAGAATAGAAAAAGAAAGAATGATAACAAAGGCTTGTGTCTTGGACAGAGTGTGAGCCAGCTGGGCTGTGATTGGCCATTCATTAGAAACAACCACATGAGACCAATCACAGATGCACCTGTTGCATCCCACAGCAGCAGATAACCATTGGTTACATTTTGTTCCTGAGGCCTCTCAGCTTCTCAGGAGGAAAAATCCCAAGGAAAGGGTTTTCCATAAGAGATGTCTGCGACAGCCAGCCCAGCAGTTGGGCAGGCAGGGAGCTCAGGCACCCGCCCTGCAGCAGCTCTGGCTGCAGCTCCCTGCTGCAGAGGTCAGCAGTGCTGCAAACACGCCCGGGGAGAGGGGCTGGCAGAGGGGGCGCGGGCTGCACACAGCATGGGCAGCGGTGCAGGAGCCAGGCAGAGCCACCCCAGCTCCCTGAGCAGGGCTGGTCAGCGCTCCCAGCCCCTCTGGGCTCTGCCCTGCCCCGGCCAGGAGGCTCCTTCCTCCCCAGCATCATCCTCCTGCAGCACTGCACCCCACAGCTCTGCCCAACGGGGCAGGATGCCCATCAGGGCTGGGGCAGCTCCAGCCCTGCTCCCTGGGCACCAGGGCTCCTCACCCTGAGCCCAGGCCCTGGTGCCCAGCACGGGCTGAGCCCCACAGCTGAGGCAGGGACAGCCCATGGGGTCCCACCCCAGCAGGATGGCACTGACCCTGTGTTGGGAGCAGCACTTGGAGCACCTGGCATGGTTTGGGAGCAGCAGAGCCCCCCAGCACTGGAGTGAGCCATTCCCAACACCTTCCTGACAAAACCCAGCTTTCAGGGCTCCAGGACACTTCTCCAGCTTAATTAAGAAACACTTTCCACATGCCCAACTGCCCCTTTTCCCCATTACTCCTAACAGGGCTGTTTTTGCAAAACACACTTGTCAGAGACAGTTCTGCAGGCTCATCACCTGCACAGACAGAGAGGGAGCATCCCTTTCCTCTGCACATCCCACTGCTGCTGAGGAGCTGCAGGCTGAGCCCAGCCTGGCTGCATGTGCTGCAGCACGCTTGCAGCACAGCTACTCAGTGCTCTCAGCCGTGCCAAACCGTGTTACAGAGAGGGCTGGTTGTTGTTTATGGAGCAGAGGGACATCCAGGAGGGATTAGGAGGACTCTCAAGATCACTTCTGTTGGCAGCTGGAGCAGGGTTTGAGAACAGATCTTTTCAAACGAGTAAAATGGGTATTTTCTATGAGTAAAATTCTGCATTTCTGCCCCGGTGCGCTCAGAGCCACATTAACCCTTCCATTTAAAATCAGCTCTGCGAGGGGCTCAGGACTTTGCAGCAAATGCTCTCCATGGGCTACAGGTGGCCACACCTGAGCTGCATCTCTGATTGCAATCACATCCTGAGGAATATCCACACAAAGGGCTGTGGGCACAGCAGAGCCCATGG
>NW_005054523.1:250877-256026 GCF_000277835.1 Geospiza fortis
GGGTGCTCGCCAGAGAGTGAGCAGGGGGCTCACCAGGGCAGGGGGCTCACCAGGGCAGTGCCTCTGTCCCAGGCACAGGCAGCCCAGAGCCGCCCAGCCCCGGTTCTGCAGTCGCTGCCTCACCCAGAGCACGTCCCCACTTCTCATTGCACACTGTCCCTGAGGTTGCAAAGGACTCTCAAGGGTCGGAAAAGTGCCCCCAGCCTGCCCCTGTTTAGTTCCTCTTTCAGAGAGGACTTGGTGGGACCCTGCCTTGGGATTTGCAGCCTGCTCCCCCTGCACTCCCAGCTCAGGGCTGGAATTCAGCCTGGAGCACACGGTGCCGTGCCGTGGCATCTTCTGCACCAAAAGAAGCAGCTCCTGGTTTACTACTCCCTCTCCCTAGAGGAAGACCTCCACAGTATTAATCCCCATTAAACATTATTAATAACCTGGGGAGGAGCTGGGGCCGGATGCACAAAGCCAGGATTCCCTGCTGGAAGCACAGAGTCCAGCACAGACCCGTGGGAGTGCTCCCAGGCTGGCACAGCCTCTGATCCCTGCAGAAATGAGCTGCTCCAGCTCTCCATGGCACAGGCACTGCTGGCATTACAGTGCCAAGGGCTTCTCTGCAGCCCCTGGCTCACTGAACCCACAGCTTTCTCCCCCAAGACATCTCCAAAGGCAGAGAGCAGAGGGTTCTAGCATCCTGCATGGCCAGGATGCTAAAATGAATTCATTCCAGCACCACCTCACCAATAGCAGGGGCTTTCTCCTGGTAACTTTGTCATTAAATCATATTATTTGCAAATCTGTTAAGAATACAACCCTAACCCAAATGTATTTTATGGAATATGCATTTCTCATTGTGGCCCTGCTGCTCACAGATGAAGAAAGCATTGTGAACACATGAGCTGTAATTGTTTGTTTCAGGAAATGCAAGGAAGTAGAACTGAAAGAACTGTTACACTTTTATTAGTTGTGTCTCCAGGAATTAGCACAAAGAATCCTTTTTACAGAGGTTTTCAGGAGAAAAGACATCAGCATGTGACTTCAAATAAATTTGTAATAGGCCCAAGTGTGTTTTATTGTCCTTCTTTGTGCTCTCTGTTACACAGGAGATTTTTTATGACATAAATACCATGAATATATGAACTTGGGGTGCTGTTCTTTGGGACTCTCCATCATTTACATTTTACAAATATTTATATAAAATGTTGTGATGCTGTGCTGAGCAGCCCTGAGTTCCAGCAGTTTGTTGGTGCCATATACTCACATGCCCATGGCTGCAAAATCCACGACCAGATACTGGAAATCACATCCCTCAAAAACCCCATCCCTGCTCTTTGGACACATCCAGGGAAATACCCAATTTTGCAGAAAAAAAATGGAAAAAAATGTACAGTGAGAGTCACTTAATGCAGCTTTAGGGAAAGGCTGTGCTCTGAGAGCCCTGAGGCTTCCCTGGCTGCAGAGACAAACCCCAAACGCCCTGAGGCAGGAGCAGCCAGCCCTGACCCAGGGACCCCGCAGGCTCCTGCTCTCCACTGCTGTGTTTGCCATCCCCGACAGCAGCAGGGAAACTGTCCCAGCTGAGCGTCCCAAACGGCTCTGCAAGGATCACCCAGCCACGGGATGAGAGCACAGCTCCCACAGAAAGCACCTGGAGCACGATGGAATCACAAAACCCCGGGGTGCCTGGGGCTGGAAGGGACCTCACCCCATTCAGCCCTCCCAGACCGCCCCAAGCCCGGCCTGAGCCCTGCCAGGGATGGGGCAGCTCCTCTGCAGGCTGGCAGCGAGGGAGCAGAGGGCAGCTGGCACCAACACCTGGGGCTGTGCGGAGGCAGCGAGGGCTGGGCAGGGCTGGCTCAGGGCAGTCCTGGAGGAGCACCGTGCCCATGCTCAGGAGGGCAGGGCTGTGCAGAGACAGGCTCAGGGCAATCCTGGAGGAGCACTGTGCCCATGCTCAGGAGGGCAGGCTGGGCAGAGACAGGCTCAGGGGAATCCTACAGGAGCACCGTGCCCACGCTCAGGAGGGCAGGGCTGGGCAGAGACAGGCTCAGGGCAATCCTGCAGGAGCACCGTGCCCATGCTCAGGAGGGCAGGGCTGGGCCGGGGCAGGCTCAGGGCAATCCTGCAGGAGCACCGTGCCCATGCTCAGGAGGGCAGGGCTGGGCAGAGACAGGCTCAGGGCAATCCTGCAGGAGCACCGTGCCCATGCTCAGGAGGGCAGGGCTGTGCAGAGACAGGCTCAGGGCAATCCTGGAGGAGCACTGTGCCCATGCTCAGGAGGGCAGGCTGGGCAGAGACAGGCTCAGGGGAATCCTACAGGAGCACCGTGCCCACGCTCAGGAGGGCAGGGCTGGGCAGAGACAGGCTCAGGGCAATCCTGCAGGAGCACCGTGCCCATGCTCAGGAGGGCAGGGCTGGGCAGAGACAGGCTCAGGGCAATCCTGCAGGAGCACCGTGCCCATGCTCAGGAGGGCAGGGCTGGGCAGAGACAGGCTCAGGGGAATCCTGCAGGAGCACCGTGCCCATGCTCAGGAGGGCAGGGCTGTGCCTGGCAGGCACCAAACCCTGCCCCGAGGAGGTGCCCCCTGCCCCTGTGTGCTCAGGATGTTCCTGGGGTGCAGCATCCCTGCCCAGCACACCACTGCTGCTCTGCAGGGTGGGAGCACACAGAGAAGAGTTCTGGCTGTTTGTGTTATCCCTGCGGCACAGCAGTTCTGGCTGGGGCGCTGCAGCTCGCCCTTGCATTTGTATGGAACATCAAAATGAAATAATAGTTAAAACTTTGGGGTTTTCTTTGTAGCAAACCAAATTAGTCAAGAAAAATGAGCTCAGTAATGTTACGTGGTGTTTATTAGCACATGCAAGTCCCTGTGCCCTCAGTGAGGCACACAACAGGCATGAAAAGCTGGGTTTGCCAGTGCTGTGGAGCAGAGCCATCCTATCAAAAGCATTAATTAATTCAGCCAGAGCACCAGCCCAGCACACACAGAACAGCCAGGGCCTGCCAAAGCCACCCCAGAGACCCCACAGCTGGGCAGGGCACCGGGCTGCAGCCCCCGAGGGCTCACACAGAAAAGCTGAGTGCCCACACACAAAACCTGCTCCAACACCACTTCCCCTCAGCAGGAGCAGTCATCTGAATTCAACTGCTCCAGCTCACCAAAGCAGCTCAGCCGTGAGTGAGAGGCTGAGGAGGAAAGGCTGAAGTGACCAAAACACCTGAGGTTTGCTGTGGAAATTCTCATCCTAATGGTGGTCTCAAAATTACAAGTGAGGTTTGGTTTCTGACAGGGAATTATAAAGATTTGAATAAAAGTTGGAAATTCTCTGACCAGACAAGAGGCCTGTTCAAAGAAAGGTGCTGCTCACAGTGGTCCAAAGGCAGATTTGTCCCGAGTCCCTCCGCCTGGCACCTGCCCTGGTGCAGCAAAGAGCAGGCAGGAGCTGGAGGCAGCAGCGCTGCCCTGCTCGTGTTCCATCCTGCTGCAGCAGCTCCAGCCGCGCTGGCATCCCCCAGGGTCTGCAGCCCGGACAGGCTGCCTTGGGAGCAGAGCACAAATCACCTTTTTGTCTAACCCAGCTCTCCCGGCCAGCCCAGCCCGGAGATTGTTGTGTTTAACCCCGTTAAAATGCAGCAATCCCACCGAAATGCAATAATGCCACTGTTTTGATAGGCATGTACTTTTAGATAAGATAAATTAAGAAAACAAACAAACCCACGAAGCTCCAGCTTCTCTACGTTGTGCCACAGCACCAGAGTGGGAAACTCTTCACTGCTCAGCCAGGGGAGCGGAGGCAGGAGGAAATCAGGAAAACAGAGGAAGCACACCATATAGGAAATGTCAAATATGTCAAAACATTCATGAATACCAACATCTCCCTCTGCACCATCCCCAGCTGCAGAGGTTACTCAGGGCTAACGTTTCACAAGTGCAGATTATGCAGCGCGGGGTTTACTTATACATAAAAAATCAGCTACAGGTGCATGCGAGGTGCTTTTTGCATGCAGCCAGCCCGGGGATTTCTCCCGCTACAGAGAAGCCAGGAGGGTAAAACCACATAAAACACGAATTTCACAGCCCTGGCCGCGAGTTCTGCTGGCTGCTCGTGGCACACGGGTGAGGATGATGAGGCAGGGTCCCGCGGGTGAGGATGATGAGGCAGGGTCCCGCGGGTGAGGATGATGAGGCAGGGTCCCGCGGGTGAGGATGATGAGGCAGGGTCCCGCGGGTGAGGATGATGAGGCAGGGACCGAGTGCCGCATTCCCAAAGCAGCAAAGCTCCCGCCGGGAGCAGGAGCAGCACACACATCCCGTCCCGAGCCACCAGCTGGCAATTCTGCCAGCCCGCGTTGGTGGCACTCGGAGCCCAACACAGCCAGGGCATCATCGCATCGTCCAGAGCCTCCGGAAAACGCAGCTGAGATTGAGGAACGCGGCGGGCAGGGCGAGCAGCACGCACCTGGCCTGAACCAGCCCCCGTTCCTTTGCCAGGTTTGGAAATCTCGGCGTGGTTGGGAGAATTGGGCCTTGGTGCAACCTCCTCAGCCGGCCACAGCAGGAGGAGGAAGGCGGCCAGCCCTGGAGAGGAGCAGGGAGCCTGCTGTGTGTGCACGGATGTGACTCCAGACAAAGCAAACACACTCCACCCTCACACCTCGGTGCACCCGAGGGGTAACTCCGCGGAAAACAGCGTGAGCAGAACAGAAAGTTGGGTTCAAACCAGCCCAGCGGGTTGGGAAGGAGCTACAAAACCTGGAATGGCGAGGGAGCAAACCAGGATGGGTCTGGCTGCTCCTCACACGAGCCCGGCGGAACGAGCAGTAACAAATTCCAGCAGCAGCAGCGCACAGCTAAAATAATTAAGATAGCTATTGATCTGGAATATTGCAAGCCCGGAGAAGTGAAACCGTTTAATAAATCCTCCCATTGATACCACCAGTTAAAAAATCATTCCTTCAGCTCCACATTCTGCCTTGAGCTCCCGCTCTGAACGTTTTCCCCAACGTCTCTACACAGTGCTCAGCATTCCCTGCTCGCTCTCCTGCCTCGCCGGAGCACGAAGAAGGGGAAAGGCAGGGAGGCAGGGAGCACGGAGCTGTGCCCCCTCTGCAGCCCTCACAGGGCTGTGCCCCCCTCCCTGGGGCTGTGCCCCC
>NW_005054523.1:256100-256894 GCF_000277835.1 Geospiza fortis
CGCTCCGCCCGCAGGGGCCACGGCCGGAGGGAACTGCGGACCCGGGGGAGCTGCGGGGGAAAAGCCGAGGCAGGTGTGGAATGGCCGCCTGGGAAGGATAAATTCTGCTCTGCCCAGGTGCAGAGGGTTAAACCTGTTAGAAAAGTTACTGCGAAGGGCGCTGATTAAAGTGGTGGAAGCAGCTGATTTCTGGGAGGGTTTGGGAGCAGCTGGGGGATATTTAGAGGGGGATCGAGACGTTAAATTCTTTCTATAAACAGGTTCTTGTCTTTCTTTTGCATTTTAAACCTTTCTGGAGCATAGACATTTACACTTCCATATTTATTTACGCATATTGAAGGAACGTCTGTATTCTCTCTATATATTTAGGGCATGTCTGTATTCCATGTGCACTGTTCAGGTTGAACCCACAAGCATTCCAGCTCCGTGGCGATCCCAAGCTCCAGACCCCCTCGGGATGAGTTAGGCAACTCCCGCATCTGCCCCGGCCCCGCTCCCTGTCCCCCCACAGCACCCGCCAGCCATGGCACCGACTTTTATTCCTCCTTAGGTCCCCGGCACCCCGGGATGGGGACAGGGATGCTGCTCCGGGATGGGGTTACAGCACCGGGATGGGGTTACAGCACCGGGATGGGGACAGGGATGCTGCTCCGGGATGGGGTTACAGCACCGGGATGGGGAGGCGGTGCCGAGACGGGATTGCAGCACCGGGATGGGGATGGGGATGCGGCTCCGGGACGAGAGTACAGCACCGGGACGAGGAGGCGGCTCCGGGATGCGGCTCCGGGATGCTG
>NW_005054523.1:257065-261848 GCF_000277835.1 Geospiza fortis
CGCCGCGGGACGCGCGGCACAGAGGAGCAAAAGCGATCCCGGTCGTGCCTCCCTCGCCCTCCCACGGGCGCTATATTGTCTCCTGAGGCGAGAGGCTGAAGTTCCCTCTCCCCGCGACGAACCGGCGGAGTTTGGGTTCCTCCTCTCTCTCCACGCGCGGGACTCCCGTGAGCGCATCCCGGTCCCGGGCCCCGCGGGCGCGGTGCCGGTGCCCCGGGCGCGGTGCCCGTGCCCCGGGCGCGGTGTTGGTACCCACACAAACAAATAAAGAGGAGAAAACAGAATTACCAGTAATTAATGCTATGGTTTTGTAGGTGCATAAATGCTGTTACCCTCAATATTTTTTTAAATATTTGCTTTAACAATGGAAAAATCTATGTAACAAATATATACTACACATGCTATAAAATGCTGTAGTGCACACATAGCATACTTTTATCCAACAGACTTGAAATCTTGAGTAATTGAGTTCACCCTTCTTACAACTGAGATTAAAACCAAGTCCTGATTCTCATGTACGTGAGGAGCTGCTGGCACTGAACAAACTCAGCCCTGGGCAAACAAAAATCACAAAAGGAAAGCTGGTCTAACACTAGGTGTTTCTATTAAAGTGGTTTCAGTGCAGTCTTCTCAGACAACCAGGATTGGAGTTAAGGTCAGATATTCTGTTTTCTATAATCAAAGGAGGCAATGAGATCCAAAGGAGAAGAAAACCCAAATAAGTTCTGTGTGTTTCAAATCAAATACTTAAATATTTCATTTAATTGTTGAAAACTATCCACTTCAGCTCTTGCACAACAATATGTATCTTTACATGCCTTCATCTGTCTCATAAAGAAAGCAGATTTTGTTTGAAATTATCTAACATGAAAAATACTGCTAAGTCTATTCATAAAACAGTATTCTATATTTTTATTTTTCAAACAGCAAGTGACCACATTTAAAATGCATCATTTGCAAATATAAATTATCAAACTATTAGTTTAATTAAAAATAAAGCAAAAACATAACTTCCCTTAGTATCACAATACATAGAAGGGTATTATAAACCCAAAAAGACTAAGTTAACCATAAGAAAACAATAACGTCAAAAGTGATGAAACTCATTAAGTCACTTAATGAATAAATCAGTCTAAGAATACAATACCATTCACCATGATTATGTAAAAAAAAAGCAAACTTTCATTGTATTATACAGATAAAACAATCCAATCCTTCATGCCATATTTTGTAAACCATTATATAAATTACACTCACAGTCAAATGAACAGGAAGAGTAACTCCCAAAATATTTTAAGTTGCTTTTAGGGCAGAAATAAAGGCAGAAATAGAATCATTTAAAATATATCAAGTTTAACCAAAAAAGATCGTTTGGTCAAGCCTGCTATCCAAATAGTTTTGTTCCCTGCAAAACTATTTTTGTATTTTTGTGAGTTATGAAATTTAAATGTTTCTTTTACATATTAAATGTAAGTCATGTGTTGAGCTACATTAAGTCCTTTTATACTTTTATCATTTTGGCCTTAAGACCCAAACATCTTCCATGGACCCACACACACGCACACACACACACACACACACTCTCACACACTCACTCTCTCCTTGGTATCAGGAAATTCCTCATTTCACAGGAATAATGAAAGCCTCATACTGATTTCTGTCAGAAATATAAGGAATATGTAAATTCATACTTTCCAGGTTCCTACAAAACCATCTCTCACCTATATATACATACTCCAACTGATGGAATTCAGGCTACGGTCTTTTGTCTGATAATAAAGGGACGGAATAGATGTTGTAGGATAAAGAAATACTGTATAATGATTGAAATAAACCTATTATCCTAAATTTATCTATACAAATTATCATTTTTTATTAACTGAAATACAAAGAAGGCATATGGACTCCAGGAAAATAGCACTATATCAGAAATTCACTGTAACAGTGTTTCACTATATATATCATCAGGTTTTTCATAAGACAATTTCTTCTGTACACTAGATTTTGTACTAATTTCTCTGTCTTCAAATCCATTGCATTTTCAGATCCAATTCAGCACTATATAGTATGCCTTCAAAATAAAAGGAAGTCACTTGCTTTATTGAATACCAAGTTCCCTTCCAGACAGTATTTAAAGAAAGACAAGACTACACAGACAAAGTCCAGTATAATTCATTTCTGACAATGAAAATTTCAACCCCTCATACTGTTGCAAAATTCCTCCTACTGAAATGTCTAAAATAATAATAATAATAATTATAATAATAATAATAATCCGCGTTTCTTACTGTCGTACACCATATTAAAAAAAGGCAGCGACTTTCCCGTGTGCCAAACCGGGGTATACAAAGAAAAATACTACAGAATATGGCAATATTAAAAATATTACTCGAACATAAAATAATATATTAACCGACAATTTTTAGACATAAAAAAACAAATGGAACAAAACAAACCAAGAATTCAAAGTGCTCAGTAATTTCCAGGGAGTTATGTATAGTATAAGCACTCTGGAAACAGTCAAAAGCTGCTGCATGCAAGATCTGTTTAGCTTTAGACAACAAAATAATCAAGATATAAACTTCTTCTTTAATCAACATCAACAGTACATACAACACTTACAAACAAGGGGTGTCGGGCGGTGTTTACAAACACTATGTGTCCCTTTGGGGGGGATTCCGGGGGTAACACTTGTGCCCACCTATTTTACAATTGAGAAAATGTTTGAAGCTTAGATAACTACCAGTCTTTATAAAAGCTACCAGACTACATAGTGTCTGAAATACTATTTATAGAATATAGACATTACTGAAATAGCAAGTGCCTATAACATTGTCACCCTGGAATCATCATGCTTCCCTGGTATGGACAGATTGGGTTTTCTTTTTTTTTTTTAATTCTCCTTTTTTTTTTTTAATTATTTTTCTCCCAAACACATTTAGCTTTTATTTTTGATTTTTTTTAGAATTATTTTCCACGTTTCATCATAAATAGGCACAGAAGAATTTTTTTTTTTTCTTTAAAAAGCCAAACTGCATCTGATAAATTTACAAGCCTTCGCCTTCATGAATGCCACGCCACCCACGCAAGGTTTGGGGTCTGGGTATATTACAGCTTTCTTTTGCTGCAGAAAACTTTAGTCTTTAGGAGGGAGAGGCTTGCGGGTCGCCCCGGCGCTGGGCTTGGCACCGCGTGAGCCGGCGCCGCCAGGCAGGCTTGTCTTTGCACCAGAAGTCCTTAATCATAAACTCATTTAGAAGCCGAGAATAAAAAGTTTATACCATGGTATTTGTGTAGTCCATGAGCTGCATCCATGATGGCCCAGAGCCAAAATGCCCATCACGTTCTGCCTGCAGGAGTTGGCAGCACCGGCCGGGTGGGAGCTGGCACCCAGGGGTGCTGCTCTGGGCCCACACCAGCTCCCCTTCAGGCAGGTGGAGCTTCTCCTCGGGTCAGCGGAAGCGTGCGGGAAGAGTCTTAAAAAGGTAAAGTGTCCAGGAAAAGTTTGTCAATTATTGCTGGCGGTGGCACCAAATCCTCCAGTTTCAGGTAGAAAATGCGCTGCAGCCCCTGCGTGCAAAGCGTGCGCAGTTCGGGGAGCTTCCCCAAGAGTTTGGACAAATAGTTGGGGCGATTCAGCCCCCCGTTATTGAAAGTCACGTGGTCTTTGAGACAATTTACAATCTTGTTCTGAAGCTCTTCCACCCTCTTGGGTTCCTTGAGGCCGTGCCTCTCTGCAAAGAGAAGGGTGCGGGACGTTAGGGGTCTGGCTCCGAGCAGGGCGGGCAGGGGAGCAGCAGGGGGAACACTCACCTGTCACCATGGCCAGGGCAGCGATGCACGAGAAGGCAGAGATGTCGATGTTCATGTTCTGCAAGTTGGAGGAAAACTCCACGATGGAATCGATCCACTCCCCAAAGCCACGGATGCACTGCAACCGGTGCAGGACCACCCCGTTGCAGAAGATCAGCTTCCCCTCCACGGGGTTGGACCTGGAAGGAAGGGGACAACCCCAGAATGAACTGATGGATGGATGGATGGATGGATGGATGAGAGGGGGAGGAAAATTAGATAGGAGGAAAGGAAAGAAAAAGACAAAAGATAAGAGAAAGACAAAATATAAGAGTAAAAAAGAGAGAATGAGCGAAAGGAAGAAAGCAAGACAGAGAGGGAGAGAAAGATAAAATAGAGAAGAGAAAATGAAAGAGAAAAAACAACAAGAGCAAGCAGGAAAGAAATAAAATAATAAGAAAGGAGATGATGGGGGAGAAAATCTAAACAACTAATTACTTGAGGAGCAATAAATGAAGGATTTAAGAGGCACCTAATTACCGAGGAGTTAATAAAACGCAGACCAGTGAACCCTGAAAGGGTCTGACTCCCTGGCCGTGCCCCGACCCCCGCTCACCTGTACGCCAGCCGCAGCACGAACAGCTCCAGGAAGGCGGACTCGAAGAGCAGGTCCTGGTCCGTCTTGGGCAGCTCGGTGAAGCCGGGGATTTTTTCCGCCCACCCTCGGATGATCTCCATGGAGCCGGTCAGGAGATCGTAGAACTGCTGGATGTGCTGGGTGTCGTCACCGCTCAGCTGGTAGTCGGGGTTAGCCTGGAACTGGAAATTCATTTTAAAAAGCACTTAATGAGGTTCTCTAAAGTCTATAACCCGTGAAATTGCTCACCCCGTCGCTGGCCGGGGAGCGGGCTGGGATAACAATTAAAGCTCTCTCTGACCGGTGAGGAAATTAGATGTTCCGGGGCAATTAATTCGATTAGGAACGGCGCTC
>NW_005054523.1:262384-263058 GCF_000277835.1 Geospiza fortis
TCACCGCCTTTTCCCCTTGTTTCTCTTTTTCTTTCCCCCTCCTTCATTTTTTTTCCGTTTTTCCGCTTTGTTTCGTTCCCTTTCCCCTTCGTTTTCTGTTCCCGCTTTCATTTTCCCCCTTTATTTTCTTTTCTTTTTTTAATCTTTACTTCTCCTCTTTTTAACCTTTATATCCCTTCCCCTTTTTTTTCCTTTATTCTCTTCTCTCTTTTAAATTTTTCCTTTCTATAATTTCCTTTTTCCCTTTTCTTCTTCTACCTTTTAGATTTATTTTCTTTTCCCTTTATTTCCTTTCCCTCTTTATTTTTATTTCCTTTCCCCCTTTATTTATTTTCCCTTTTTTTCCCCTTTTATTTCCTTTTCCTTCCCCCCCCCCTTCATTTATTTTTTTTCCCAGGGAATTTCACAGGAGAAAATTGACAGCGTTAACATCCAAGCTAACCTCGCAGCTCCTAGCCGTGTTTTATATGCCAAGAGGAGGAAAAGAGACGCTCGGTAAATACAAATCCGTGGGCATTCATATTATTTACATTCCTTGGAGACCTCCTCTATTTAAAATGATAAGATTATTCAATCAGGATGGTGAAATAAAGAGATCACTTAATTTTACCACGGGGAATTCCGTTCCGCATGGTTAGCTCAGACGCACTCCTCTGTCCTAACCGATTTCCATC
>NW_005054523.1:263371-264015 GCF_000277835.1 Geospiza fortis
GGCGCCCATGGGGACGTGCAGGGGCCCCTCGAAGCGCATCTGGCAGCTGGACACGGGCGTGCCGGGCGGCGACTGCTTGAAGGAGAACAGCGACAGGCGGGACACGGGCGTTTTGCGCTGCTCGATCATGTGCGTGGTGGCCACGTAGTTGGGGTGGAAGTTGTGCAGGGAGCCGGGCTCGTCCCACACGGGGCCGTGCTGCACCTGGAAGCCGGGCGTGGACGGGGTCGGGGGCGACGAGGGCTTGTAGTAGACGGAGCCCGAGTGGGACATCATCTCCTCGGACTGGGGGGGCAGGTGGCCGTGCTGCTGGTAGCCGTGCATCTGAATGTCTTCCACCTTAATGGAGGACTGCTGTCCGGACAGGGGCATTTGGTACAAGCAGGGCGGCTTCACGTCGTAGCTCGTGTTGTAGCTGTCCATAAAGGTACTGAAGCTGGGCAGAGAAGTGGTGGCGGTGATTTCGGTGTTGGTGAGGTCCATGCTAAACTTGACGAACTCCGGAGTCAGGAAATCGGAGCTGTATTCTCCCGACGAGTGGTAGCTGTAGCTCTGGGAGGCCGGGCTGGCTCCTTGAGGCGAGGACCCATACTGAGCCTGAACGCAGGGCATGGCTGCGAACGAAACAGCGGCAGGTAGGCTCG
>NW_005054523.1:265333-266318 GCF_000277835.1 Geospiza fortis
GGGACCGGGCCAGAACCGGGACAGAGCCGGGACAGAGCCGGGAACGGGACAGAGCCGGGACAGGGACAGAGCCGGGACAGGGACAGGACAGGGACAGAGCCGGGAACGGGACAGAGCCGGGACAGGGACAGGGACGGGGCCGGGACAGAACCGGGACAGAACTGGGAATGGGACAGAGCAGGGAATGGGACAGAACCGGGACAGAACCGGGACAGGGACAGAACCGGGACAGAACCGGGGCAGGGACAGAGCCGGGACAGGGACAGGACAGGGACAGGGACAGAGCCGGGACAGAACCGGGAACGGGACAGAACCGGGACAGGGACAGAACCGGGACAGAGCCGGGACAGAACCGGGAACGGGACAGGGACAGAGCCGGGACAGAGCCGAGAACGGGACAGGGACAGAGCCGGGAACGGCACAGAACCGGGACAGGGACAGAGCCGGGACAGGGACAGGACAGGGACAGAGCCGGGAACGGGACAGAGCCGGGACAGGGACAGGGACGGGGCCGGGACAGAACCGGGACAGAACTGGGAATGGGACAGAGCAGGGAATGGGACAGAACCGGGACAGAACCGGGACAGGGACAGAACCGGGAATGGGACAGAACCGGGACAGAACCGGGACAGGGACAGAACCGGGAATGGGACAGAACCAAGAATGGGGACAGAGCAGGGCCTGGACAGAGCCAGGCCAAGACTACAAAAGGAGCACAACGCGCCCCTGCTTCCACTGCCCACCTGGAATTGAGTCTATTTTATTTTATTAGTATTTTGCTTTTATTTCATTATTAACTTTATTTTCATTTTATTTTATTTTACTATTGTCTTTCTTTTATATGTTGCACTGATTTTATTTTATTTTGGATTTATTTATTGTATATTTTTTCATTTTAGTTATTTCTGGTTTTTTATTATTATTTTATTATTTTCTATATTATTGGCTTTTATTTTTATTTATTTCATTGCTTAATTAAATTAAT
>NW_005054523.1:270738-273864 GCF_000277835.1 Geospiza fortis
CGGGACAGAACCGGGACAGGGACAGAACCGGGACAGAACCGGGGCAGGGACAGAGCCGGGACAGGGACAGGACACGGACAGAGCCGGGAACGGGACAGAGCCGGGAACGGGACAGAGCCGGGACAGAGCCGGGACAGAGCCGGGAACGGGACAGAGCCGGGACAGGGACAGAGCCGGGACAGGGACAGGACAGGGACAGAGCCGGGAACGGGACAGAGCCGGGACAGGGACAGAGCCGGGACAGAACCGGGAATGGGACAGAGCAGGGAATGGGACAGACCCGGGACAGAACCGGGACAGGGACAGAACCGGGAATGGGACAGAACCAAGAATGGGGACAGAGCAGGGCCTGGACAGAGCCAGGCCAAGACTACAAAAGGAGCACAACGCGCCCCTGCTTCCACTGCCCACCTGGAATTGAGTCTATTTTATTTTATTAGTATTTTGCTTTTATTTCATTATTAACTTTATTTTCATTTTATTTTATTTTACTATTGTCTTTCTTTTATATGTTGCACTGATTTTATTTTATTTTGGATTTATTTATTGTATATTTTTTCATTTTAGTTATTTCTGGTTTTTTATTATTATTTTATTATTTTCTATATTATTGGCTTTTATTTTTATTTATTTCATTGCTTAATTCAATTCATTATTTTCGGGGCTTTATCTTTTATTTTATTTGTCTTTTTTTTGTGTTATTTAATTTATTAATAAATTTATTAATAAATTTATTAATAAATTTATTAATACACTTATTAATAAACTTATTTATTAATAAATAGTTTATTTATTTTAGACTTATTCATTTAAATGGCTGATGTTGATTTACTTGAATGCACATCGTTGTTTTACAATTGTTATTTTATTTAGTTGTGCGTGTGCCCAGAGCCGGCCGGTTCCCCGTTCGCAGCGCGGGTGCCTGCGCTGGGAGGGCGCAGGGCAGAGCGGGGCCGGTGCAGGTGGAGGCGCCGCCTTCGTTCCAGGCCAGCCCGCGGTCCCGGCTCAGCGGGGCTGGGGGGACACGGCCCCCCCGGCTGGGCTCTGCCCTCCGGCCCTGCGTTTGCACCGCCGTGTTCAAGCCTGGAAAATAGCACACAGTGGCATCAGGGCTGGAGGGAGCACGGCCCGCGGCCAGAACCAGCTCCTGGCCCGGGATAAATGCCCACAGCCCAGCCCGGGATAAATGCCCTTAGCTAAGCCCGGGATAAATGCCCACAGCCCAGCCCAGGATAAACCCCCCAGCCCAGCCCGGGATAAAACCCTCCAGCCTAGCCTGGGATAAGACCCCATAGCCCAATGCAGGATAAAACCCCACAGCCCAGCCTGGGATAAAACCCCATAGCCCAAGCCAGCCCGGGATAAACCTCCCAGCCTAGCCCGGGATAAATGCCCATAGCCCAGTGCAGGATAAAACCCCACAGCCCAGCCCGCGATAAAACCCCCCAGCCTGGCCCGGGATAAAACCCCATAGCCCAGCCCAGCCCGGGCTAAATGCCCCCAGCCCAGCCCAGCCCAGCAGCCAGCGCTGGCTCCCACAGCCCTTGCAAGATTTCCTGGGAAACCAAGGAAAGGGCTCCTTCCCAACCCACTCCTGCCACTGGGGCCACCCCACAAACTGCAGGGAAACCCCACAAACTGCAGGGAAACCCCACAAACAGTGGAGAAACCCCACAAACAGCAGGGAAACCCAAAGTGCTCCCACCCGGAGACACCACCGTCCCACACTGTGCTCTCCTGATCCTACAGAGCTCCCGCAGAAGGAACATCCCAGGGCTGAGACACCTCAGGGCTGCCCAGAACGGCATTTTGGGGTCAGTAATGAACACCCCAGGGCTCTGAGACACCTCAGGGCTGTCCAGAATGTTCTGGGATCACTAAAGGAACACCCTAAGGCTGCCCAGAATGGCATTTCTGGGGTCAGTAATGAAACCGCAAAGCTGTGAGACACCTCAGAGCTGCCCAGAATGGCATTTTTGGGGTCACTAAGGAACACCCCAGGGCTGAGACACCTCAGAGCTGTCTACAATGGCATTTTCGGGGTCAGTAAGGAGCACCCCAAAGCTGTGACACCTCCGGGCTGTCCAGAATGGCATTTTCGGGGTTGTCTCCATGGGGTTCCCCAAGGAGGAGCTCGGCCAGCCTCCCTGAGCTGCAGCACCTCGGAGCCGTCTCCGTCAGTCACAGCCCAACCCGTCCACACCACGCCAGCTCCCAGCCAAGGCCCCTATAGGGCTAAGTGACACATCTAATTACCATATCCTTAGAATAGATGCAATATAAATTTCATTACTCACTTAAAAGTTCTAAAGTTAACAGCATAAACTTGAAGTTGAGTAATTAAGTAATCCTTATATAGACACTTATTAAAGTATTTATACATATTATCTTAAATCTACATCTATCATTTTGCCAATTAAAATTAGGACTTTAATTGCAATTAAGTAATTTAATTGCCAATTGAACAGCAAAATTGCTAAGTGACTAATTTTAATGCCTATTTTAATTACCAATCATGACTGGGGAGGGAGCTAATCAAGCAGTATCAGAGTAATGATGTGAAAAAAAGCGGAGAACAAACATTCCAGACTCGGCGCTTTTTTGAAAAGAACTCCAAATTAAACAAGCGCAAACACAGTCGCAGCCGTGCGGGGAAATGCTGGGTTTGGGAGCACAGAGGACGAGTTTAATTACAGACACCTCGCCCTGGCCCAGGTGCTGCACGAGGGGAGCTGGGGATGCCCCTCGGGAAGCAGCACCTGCAGCGCAGCCCCAGCACAGGGAACGGGCACAGCGCAGGCCACAGGGGAGCAGGACAGCTCCGGGCTGCCCGTGCGAGGAACGGCCCCACCCGCGCTCCCTGAGGTGCAGGCCCACCCTCCTGACAGGCTCTGGGTGCCACGGGGCAGCTTCTGCAGCCCACAGCTCCTGTGGGGTCAGGCCAGCCCAGCTGGTCCCACAGGCACAAGGGGAAGTGCCTCTGGTGCTGCCATTTCCCGTAAAAACCCCAAATCCCATAGAAACCCCAAAGCCCATAAAAACCCCAAAGCCCATAGAAACCCCAAAGCCATGGCAGCCCTGGCTGCCCTTTTCCATAAAAAACCCCCAAACCCCTAAAAACACCAA
>NW_005054523.1:274104-274322 GCF_000277835.1 Geospiza fortis
CCAAACCCCATGTCAGGCCTGGCTGCCATTTCCCATAAAAACACCAAATCCATGGCAGCCCTGGTTGCCATTTCCCATAAAAACCCCCAGTCCCATAAAAGCCCCAAACCCATGTCAGGCCTGGCTGTCATTTCCCATAAAAGCCCCCAGTCCCATAGAAACCCCAAATCCCATAAAAACCCCAAACCCATAGAAACCCCAAACCCATAGAACCCCCA
>NW_005054523.1:275105-275822 GCF_000277835.1 Geospiza fortis
GGGAGACTCTGGGAGCACTGGGAGCACTGGGGGGCACTGGGGGGCACTGGGAGGCTCTGGGAGGCTCTGGGAGGCTCTGGGAGGCACTGGGAGGCGCTGGGAGCACTGGGGAGGTACTGGGGGCACTGGGATGTACTGGGAGCACTGGGGGTCACTGGGGACCCTGTCAGCAAGGGGTGCCATGTCAGCGTGGTGGCAGCAGGGCCGGGCAGGGTCAGTGCTGCCCCAGCTCCCTCCAACACCCCCTGGCCGGGCCTGTGGCAATCCATGGATCAGAGGGGTTGGGAAAGCTGCAAAAGGCCCCAGAGACAGCAGAGCTGGGACTGGAGCTACGCAGCAGCCATGGGATGGTCAGCAGAAAAACTATGTAAGAAATAGAAAAGCAAGGACAAATAGAACAATGGTCTGTGTATTAATGCTTGTCTGGAATAACTCTTTCAGCTGCAGAAAAGCTTATCTAACGAGATATCAAGGTGTTCTAAGCTTAATAATGGAGTTGGATCTGCTGCCTGGGATGTGAGCTGATGACACCTTCCCATTGTCGTAAGCATGGAATGAGACTGATTGGAAATAGAACAGCTCGAGGCAGTTCCACTGCAGGCCCGTCCCGTTTGGGATTTGTCAGAGCCCCCAGCCAGCGACAGGGCTTGGGGGGCACAGCAGGGCTGAGCTTGTGCGGCATCCCCAAGAGGCTCCTGCAGCACCCGTGCAGCTCCT
>NW_005054523.1:276030-276474 GCF_000277835.1 Geospiza fortis
GGAGGCAGCCCCTCCATGAGGCCCTTCCCTACCCTTCACTGCTCGCACGCTGGCTAACCTGCTGCCTGTCTCAGCAGACAGTTTTGGCAGGGAAGGCATTTCTTGCCTCTCCGACAGCCCAACGTTTCAGACCAGCGGAGAGGTGCTGACACAAAAGGACAGTTGTGTACCAGGGGCTGGGTGCCCTGCCAGGCCCGGGGGTGGCGGGGGCAGTGCCAGGCCCCCAGCAGCCCCCCCTGTCCCCAGGGCAGGGACACACTGCGCAGGGACAGCTGTGCTGGTGCCACCACCCGGATCCAAGGGTCTGTCACTCCAGGGAGCCTTCCAGAGGGAAGGAGGGTGCAGTGTCCTTCTGTCCAGCGTCACACGGGGCGTGGAGCCCCCAAACGGAGAACGAGGCACAGCCTGGAGCTGGTGTTGGCCCCAGGGCAGCAGAGTTTGGTG
>NW_005054523.1:276507-276859 GCF_000277835.1 Geospiza fortis
CAGCAGCTCCCTGGCAGCCCCAGCCCCGGGCACTCGGCCCCAGAGCTCACACTCGTGTTCCAGAGCCCATCGGGCACACAGCAGCTCTGGCACAGCTCTGATGTCCGTGGGGGGCTGGAGGCACACATGAAGCTGGATGTCCTGATGTGAGTCAGGGCGCGGGGCTCTCCCTGCCGGGCTGGGGTGTGAACCACAAGCAGCACTCCGTCATCCCTCTCAGATTTCCCACAAACTTCAGTGGAGCGTTATTCTCCCTTTCCTCCAGCTCCCGGCGCGCTCCTGGAGCTCAGCCGCGCAGGCGGTGTCCGCTGACGCTCGGTGTTCATCGCAGCAGTGCCCATTTCCCGGGGTC
>NW_005054523.1:277730-278055 GCF_000277835.1 Geospiza fortis
CTGCCCCGCTCCCTCCCGGGCTGCCCTGCTCCCTCCCGGGCTGCCCCGCTCCCTCTCGGGCTGTCCCTCTGTCCCCTCTGCACTGCCCCGCTCCTACCCAGGCTGACACACTCCCAGCCCTGGGCTGTCCCTCTGTCCCCTCTGCGCTGCCCTCTCATCCCGGGCTGTCCCTCTGTCCCCACCGGGCTCTCCCCCGCCGCCGCTCAGCGCTCCCGCATAGCCGAGGACTGGGGAGCGGTCTGTGTTTTGATTTGAGGGGGGTTCCATTTGTTTTTTCTTTTGTTTGGTTGGTTTGGGCTCAGTTTTGTTTTTCCCACCCACCACC
>NW_005054523.1:278110-280240 GCF_000277835.1 Geospiza fortis
CAGCCCTGGCTCTGGGGGCTCAGCCTGGAGCAAAGGAGGCTCAGGGGGCCCCTGTGGCTCTGCGCAGCTCCTGCCAGGAGGGCACAGCCGGGAGGTCGGGCTGGGAACAGGGAACAGGGACAGGAGCAGAGGGAACGGCCCCAGGCTGGGCCAGGGCAAGTTCCTTTCTGATATTGTGGAAAATTTCTTCCCTGAAAGTGCTGTCCAGCCCTGGCACAGCTGCCCGGGGCAGCGATGGAGTCCCCATCCTCGAATGGATTTAAATTCCCATCCTCGAATGGATTTAAAATCTGTGTGCATGTGGCACCTGGGGACCGGGGTCAGTGGTGACCTCAGCAGTGCTTGGGGACTGGTTGGACTCGATGGTCTCAGAGAGCTTTTCCAAGCCCTACAATTCTGTGATTTTAGGATCCCACGGGCCCAGCCCTGCCCGGGGTGCAGCTGCTCCCCTCTGTGACGAGGAGCGCATCGCTGCGTTTGATGTCAGACACGCGTCCCCTGCATGCAACTGATCCCAGCAAACAGACTATTTCAAGTGCCTGCTGAAGTTCTCTTACATAAAACATCTCCAGACTCACCCCCACGCACACACGCTCGCACAGGCGTCGGTTGGGTTCTTAACTTGGCAGCGCTCTCCTAAAAGGCTCGGCAATGCCAAAAGCAGTAACTACGCCGCAGAGTCTGTTACAGCTCCTCATGCTGAGCTCCTGCTCGCTGACAGGCTGCCAGCCGGGCTGCAAGAACGGAAAACCAGCCCCCGACTGTCCCAGGCACGGCACAGAGCCCCTGGCTGCAGGTGGGCTGGGGAAGGACGGGGACAGGCAGCCCAGCCCCGCAGGGACAGACGGACACAGCTGCCCCATTCCCGCTCCTCCAGCGGGGACACAGCTGCACTGTCCCCTCCGGATTCACCTGCAGGGCCCCGGAGCTGCCCCGGGATGCCCTCGAGCCCCACAGCAGCACTGGGAGGGGTGTCCCAGGGCCAGCTCCGGCCACGGGCTGTCCGTCTGTCCCCAGTGTCCAGGGTCCACTGGCCATCCCCTGCTGCTTTGGGAACGCACTCAGGGACTGTCTCAGCCCCAGGCTGTTCTGCCAGCTCTGGAAACCCCCAAAACACAGCGCTTGACTGGTGTATTTGTGCCACAAACGGCCAAAAATAGCATAATTGCCCATTGTTTTCCCTGTATTTTGGGAATTACTGACACAAGACATAGAAATCTGGAATAATTAACTGCTTTCGTTAAGTGAAATGTATTTTGTTGTTTTGAGTGAAATCCTTCCTCGGTTTGGGAAGGATTTGCTCAGCATATCTGGTATCCTTCCCCTCAGAAGCACATTCCCTGGCAGACACTGCCAAGCAGGAAAACCAGCGCGCACAGAAGCAGGGCAAAGGGTCAGGTCTGCAGTGCCTGGTCACAGAGGGAGGTGCTGCCGGCCCTGCTCCAGATGGACAAGGCTGTCCAGGGGTCCTTGCACTCACAGACAGGTCAGTGATGAGCTCCAAAAGTGCCCCAGGGGAGACACTCGACACAAAGCCCAGGGTTCTTCCTCCAAGGTGTTCCTCACTGCAGGGGCCTGTGTGAGGTCTCTGGGGCTCGTATCAGGAGCCACATCCCCGTACCAAAGCCCCCTGTGCAGAGCGGGGACACCAGGGCAGCGCTGTCACCCGTCCCGCTGCGCAGTGCAGGTGTGGCAGTGCCCGAGGGGCGTCTGCTCCCACCCAGCCACCCCGGGCTGCTCTGCGAGCCCGGCCCCAAACCACAGGCTGCAGCGCTCCCCATTTGCTGTGGGATTTATGGCTCAAAGGAAACCCAGGGGCTGCGGGGAACGGGGAACAGGAACACTCAAGGGCTGCAGGGAACGGGGAACGGGCACACTCTGGAACGGGCACAGCCAGGGGCTACAGGGAATGAGGAATGGGCACACCCTGGAACGGGCACACCCTGGGTCTGCAGGGAATGGGGAACGGGCACAGCCAGGGGCTGTGGGGAACCGGGAATGGGCACAGCCTGGTACGGGCACACCCGGGAACGGGCATGCCCGGGAACGGGCACACCCTGGAATGGGCACACCCGGGAACGGGCATACCCGGGGGCTGCGGGAACGGGCACACCCGGGAACGGGCACACC
>NW_005054523.1:280419-282353 GCF_000277835.1 Geospiza fortis
CCTGCCCCGGGGCTGGAGGGGCCCGTCCTTCCCCTTCGCCCACAGCTTAACAAAGGCATTTTCCACCGGGGCTGCGAGGCTCCCGAAGCAGAGCTATTCTGAGTATTTTCCACAGCATCTCTGAGCACTGCTGCGCTCATGGCTGGCGAGTGGGAGATGCACGCACGCACATCTCGGGAGTGTGCCAGCCCAGCCTCCTCCTCCTCCTCCTCCCTGCAGCGGAGCCGGGGCTGAGGTCGCGGCTCAAGCAGAGCCCCGTCTGTGCCAGGCTGTCCCGGGCTGTCCCTGCAGGGCTGGGGCGCTGTCCTGGCACCCGTGCCAGGCTGTCCCGGGCTGTCCCTGCAGGTCACACGGTGCCTGTCAGAGGCTGTGTCCCCTCCCCAGGACATGTCCCAGCAAGGGGCTGCTCCAGGGATGGAGTGTTTGCGTCTCTCTGTTGCCCCAGACAGGACAGCCTGGTTTGCACAACACGGGGTTAATCTCTAGAGGGGACCCAGCTGTGTTTTGAATTCATGCTGTGAACCAAGGCCCTGTCAGTGTCCCAGCCAGGTGGGACGCTGGGGCTTGGAGCAGCCCGGGGCAGTGCAAGGTGGCCCTGCCATGGCAGGGTGGGACACAATGACCCGTGAGGTCCCTTCCATCACAAACCATCCTGCCGTCCTGGGTTTGTTGCTGCTGAAATGGCTCCCGAGGTATCAAAAAGTCCTTTTTCCCCAGCCCCGTGACTGAAGAAGAAGTGGAGATTCCTCAGCTCCGGTTCTCAAGGTTGTTTATTTTTCCTTATCTGTTCCATTCTCTCTCTGACCTGCTGAGATCTGTCCAGCAGGTCGGGTTGTGGCACAGTCCCTGCCCTTGGGGCAGTGTTAGCTTCTTATACTAAGAACTACATGTACTTTACAATAATTTTCCAATACCTATCACCTGTGTTAGACAGTCTCTGTCTACTCTAAACCAATCCAGAAGTGTCACCATCACAGCAGAAGATGGAGGACAAGAAGGAGGACAGGACATGCCCAGATTCCTCCATCTTGCCTCTTGAACCCCCATTCTAAACGCCCAGAATTCTCCATTTTCACCCTGTGACAAATGCACTATCATTCTACTCAAACCCTTGTGGCTTGTAGCTCCTCACACAAAGTTGGGAATTGTTTCTATGGGTTAAAATCAAAGGCACAGGTGTTTGTGACTCTGTGCCAAGGTCTCTGAGCCCCTGCCAGGGTCTGGAGTGCTCCAGGGCAGCCAGAGAGATGTCCTGGGTTCTGACACTGCGGCTCTGTGATGCTGAGCCCAAGCTGTGAAGTACAATCTCCTCTGGGCGGGGGCTGCTGGAGCTTTCCATCGCTGCTGCAGGTCCCAATGGCCACGGGCAGAGTGCAAGAGCCCCAGGCTGCACCGTGAGCCCAGGCAGGCCTTGCCCAGGCTGCAGACACCTCCTCCATGGGGCAGGAGCTGCTGCTGCCTCCCTGCAGGGACGGCTCAGGGCTGGGCTTGGCAGCAGCCATGGCTTAACCTTTGGGCGCCGTGTCTCAGAGGGCTTTTGCACCCCAAACCCTCCTGTGGCTCCGAGACAGCCCCAGGGATGGAGCTCAGTACTGTGTTTGTTTGTCCTGCCACCCGTGTGACAATGCTGCCTCCTGCTAAAAGGCTCACACTGCGCTGCAGGCCCCAGGAAAGAGAGGGAAAACAGAGAGAAAACAGCTCCTGAGAGTCATGAGTTTGCAAAACTCTCCGTGTCTGCGATGGCTGCTGCCATTAGGGGGAAATGGCAGGGACAACAAACCCGTTAGCGCAGCTGTTAATTGGAAACAGGACCGTGTGGAGAATGGCGTCTGTAAGGATGAGAATAGTTGCTAAAATACCATTTTTGCTTTTTTAAAATGCCTGACTTCAGTACGGAGTATGGAGGAGTTATGTTTTGAAAAGTTAATTATTTC
>NW_005054523.1:283185-283531 GCF_000277835.1 Geospiza fortis
GGCCAGTGACTCCTGCAGGTGTCAGTGATTCCTGCAGGTGTCAGTGATTCCTGCAGGTGTCAGTGATTGCTGCAGGTGCCGGTGACTCCTGCAGGTGCCCGCTGCAGGGAGCAGTGTGTGCAGGTGTAACACCTCGTGCTGCACACTCCACCTGTGCCTGGAGCTGCTCCCCAGGGGATTCTGCCCCTCTGCCCCTGTGCTCAGGTGAGACCCACCTGCAGAGCTGCCCCAGCCCTGGGCTCCCACAGCAGAGGGACCTGGAGCTGCTGGAGAGAGCCCAGAGGAGCCAGGAGCTGCTGCAGGGCTGGAGCCAGGCTGGGAGAGCTGGGGATGTTTCCCTCGAGAA
>NW_005054523.1:283820-289010 GCF_000277835.1 Geospiza fortis
GGGATGGCATGGCATGGCATGGCATGGCATGGCATGGCATGGCATGGCATGGCATGGCATGGCATGGCATGGCATGGCATGGGCTCTAAGGTCCCTTCCAGCCCAACCCATTTAGGGGTTCCCTGATCCTACCACCACGAGGGTCTCCAAGCTTCCGCTCCTCTTTCCTTCTCTCAGCACTTGTTTGCTTCCAGCCAAGCTCAGCTGGAATTCAGCACAAGTGTAGGATGGACACACACCCAGTGGTACAAAAATGCACACTCACCCTTTCCCAACAATGGAATGATCATGGACAAACACGCAATTAATCATGCAAAGTAAATCATTTAGTCTTTTTTTGCAACACATGAAGCGCAGTGAGTAAAAAACCACTGATTTGACAAGAGTAGTATTAAATAAAACTGTGCAAAATGAAGCTCAGCCTGCACACTGAATGGAGGAAAAACTGGGGTTTTATTCAATTTTAATTAAATGGGATCTGGTTCTTCAATATGGAAAAACTAGATTAAAACTGAGGCAAAAATTGAATCCCATTAATATTACCAGTAAATAAAAATACATTATTTTTTGGTTGAGGGAGCTGTAATAATAAGAGGCATCATAAAGAGAGAAATCAAAACTGGATTGTACATTCACCAGACTGTTCAATACAAAAGCCAACAAAATTAGCCCATATTGATGTGACAAGCAAGAAGAAATATATTAGTTTCCAGCTCACAACACTCCACTACAAGGTATCATTGGAAAACCGAGTCAATTTTGCTATCAGTCAGATCCCGATTAAATGAGGGCAATCCCACAGGCCTGGCCCTGCAGGAGAGGGAAGGGGATTTATTGCAGCCCCTCCCTGCTCTCCAGCAGGGCAAGGGCTGCCAGGCTCGGGGTGGCCAGCACAGCCACTGCCATGCCCGGGGGCAGGAAAGCCCAGGAAAAGTCTTTTTTTAATATTTGCAGTGAGACTGAGATCTCCATGTTTGAAATGATGCTGTGGGTCAGCCTGGATAATGAGGGCTGTCTGGTGCTTCTCATGGAAGGTGACGTGTTCCACAGATATAAGTATGTATTTCCAAGGCTGTTCCAGGAAAAGAAAAAAAAAATTGGGTCCAGGAGAGAGATTTCCTAATATCCATACCTTAAAAATGTGATACTAAGCAAACAAATTGAAAAACAAATGTTTCTTACCTAAAGTGTTTCTGCTGGCTGGGGACAGAACGAGAGCTGCAAATGGAGAATGAGGTTCAGGGAGTAAGTCAACATTGAAGGAAATATGGTAATATCAACAACAATATGAAAAATATTTGTAACAATAATAATAATAATAAAATAATAATAATAATAATAATAATAATAATAATAATAATAATAATAATAATAATAATAATAATAATAATAATAATAATAACGTGTACTTTTTAAGGGTTAGGGTGAAATATTTTAATCAGGCATTCTCTAAGCAAATGGAAAGTGCCCTGTTGAGTGATCTGGCTAACGAGGCTCCACGTGGGTTTCCAGAGCAGCTCAGGCCTTGCTCTCCCACGAAGGGCAGAGAATTACAGGTCTGTGAGGAGGCAGGAGCACCCCGCTGCCTGGACAGCTTCCTTGCCAGTGTAACCTGGTAATTGTGCTGGAGCCCGGCCTCCTCCTTTTGCCTTGAATCCTGAAATGTTAATTTTCATCTCTGATTAAGCTGCAGACCAGTCGAGGCTCCTTTTATTAAGTCAGGCAGACTCCTACCTGCTTCCCGAGGGCTAAATTTGGCTGGCAAAGCCATTGTAATATTGTGTAATTAATTTGCCAGTCAAATAATTTCTGCAGGGCTCTAATTTACTTATCTGTCTGCAACACTAATGAATCTCCCAGCTCAGTACTTTAATCATGTTTTCTGCCTTTTTATCTCCTTTTTTAACTCCAACTTTCCTAATTGTTCACTATGGGCTCATCTGTCACCTGTATTTTGGGGCTGTGTTTGTTCTCACAACAAAAGGCAGCCAAGCATGGGGACTCTGTAGTTCTCCTTCATGGCTGGGAGCTGCTGAAAGCCTTCCTTGCTTTATTCTTCAATTCCAACCAGCAAGAGAGCTGAGTTAGTAAAAATCAAGATGCAAAATTCCAGGAGAAAAAGCCATTTGTATTTGGAGGACTTCAGGTGGTAACTTCATTCCAGCTTGTGTAACCAGTGTGCAGAACTTCCTAAAGGTGATTTTGAGCACTCTATTCCCTGATTAGTGCCAGTGGGAAGTATGTTTCAAACAATGGCAATATGACACCTGAGGACACCATTGGTGGCCGTGGTGGTGGTGGGTTGCTGCTTGGACTAATTATCTGAAAGCTCTTTCCCAACTTTAATGATTCTTTGATTCTTTGAAATGTAACATTGGCAAGTTTTTGCTTGCTTAACTTTGCAAATCACAAATCTGTAGTAATTTTTTGTTTTTCTAATGCATTTATTACATAAAATGCTGTGGTAAGTGGCACATTTCTGTAGTGCTGAGTACTTCAGTGTCATTCCAACCCACCAACTCTGATGTTTGTCACTTCACAGTTTTCCTGGTCTCTAATGGGAGTGTTTTGTGAAGGAGAACAGGGATGCTCAATGAAAGATAAATAATCATACAGAATCACAGAATCCCTGAGGCTGGAAAAGCCCTCCCAGCCCATGGAGTCCCAGCTGTGCCCAATGCCCACCCTGTCCCCAGCCCAGAGCCCCGAGTGCCACCTCCAGAATTCCTGGGACACCTCCAGGGATGGGCACTGCAAACCTCCCTGGGCAGCTCCAATCCCTGAGCCCCCTTTCCATGGGGAAATTCCTGCTGTGCCCACCCTGAGCTGCCCTGGCCCAGCCTGAGGCCGTTCCCTCTGCTCCTGTCCCTGTTCCCTGGGAGCAGAGCCCGACCCCCCCGGCTGTGCCCTCCTGGCAGGAGCTGTGCAGAGCCACAAGGGCCCCCTGAGCCTCCTTCGCTCCAGGCTGAGAGGCTGGAATTCAGGCTGGAATTCTGCAGCCCCTCATTTGGATACCTCAAACAAATGGATGATATGGCCATGTGAGGAAAGAAAAATAAATTGGTGTATTTAAGTGTAAATGGCTGGTGCCAGGTGGGCTCGGGTGTTACAGGAGGTGTCAGACACACCTGGGAGCAGAGACCCGCAGGGCTGGCGTTGCTCCAGGGCTGGATGCACCACATCAGTCCTCCTCACCCGTTTGTTTTACACCACTGGGCTTTGCTGCTGCACTCTACACAACGGGAGCGCTGGTTTCCAGGAGGAACTTTGAGTGTAAACATTTAATCCTGGGAACAAGTGCCGTGGGAGGAAGCTGTGCTGGAAGGAAACACGGACTTGTCCATCTGTCTCAGAGCTCTGCTGAGATCCCTGTTCCCATGCAGCCCGGGGCCTTTGGAACAGAGCTCTTGTGGGCTCCACCAGCGTGCAGAAGAGTCGCTTGGAAAACAGCGAGTTTATGCTTGGAGAACTCGAGTTTGTGCGTGTATCTGACGAGAATTGACGAAAAATCGGAAACTTGAGTAGATCAAAGAGAAGCCATCCCTGAAAGGCTGAGGGCCCCTCCCGAGGTACCAGGAATGAGTTAATCCCGGCAAGGAATGCAGAGGGGCTGCCAGATAACAGAGTGACATTGTTTTTCCCTGATGTCAGCACAGAAACCCAAACACAAAGAGGTGAATGTAGTCCTTGGAGGCAGCTGAATGTGGAGCTTGTGTCGGCATCCAGCCGCATTGAAACAAGATGACAAAGTGTTTCCTGGAAGCAGGGGCTGGCTGCGGCCGGCTGGGCCGGCCACCGAGCTGGGGACGGTCAGGGATGTGCCCTGGTGGGAAGGATCAGGGATGTGAGTGTGCCTGGAGCAGGATAGAGCCCCATCCTGCTCCCTGCTGTTTATTAACATGCTCTGCTAGGGCTGGGGCTTCACTCCGTAATTCACATCCATCCATGGGCATTTCATTTTCCTTCTCAGTCACTTTACGGCAGCTTATTTTCTCCCGTAGCATCCTAGTGCTGTGTCTTGCCTGCATAATTCACCTTTCCCGTGTTTGGTAGGTGATGAGGGCTAGAGGATGTTTAGACCAGGCTGGAAAGAAGGCTTGTTTCACTTCAGTATAGGCAGAACTAGTATTGCTGCCACAGGAACAGGAATTAAACAGGAATTAAACAGGAATTACACAGGAATTAAAGAAACAGGAATTAAGCACTTGCTGATAGGCTCTGGATGTGGAGCTGCTCTTCTCAACAGGCAGAATGTGCTCTGCCTCCATCCACCTCCCAGAGGGGAAGCTCCACAGCTGGGTGACTGTCCATCACAGCTGACAAATCCATAGCACCACAGTAATATCTGTATTATTCATTTTCAGGTATTCTGAACTCTACAGGAAAGTAAACAAAAGGAGAAAAAACTGAAGAGAAAAACTTAAATTGCTTTGTGTTTTTATTGCAAGGTTGGTATTAGCACCCTTGGCTCAGCCCGGTGAGGAGCCACAGCCACTCTGCACCTTAGGTTATACACAAACCAGAGTTTGGGTGTTGATTGGGAAAACCAGATCCAGTAACTCCCAGAAAGCAGCTTCTTAAAATCTGGCTGGAAGAAAGTCAAGCCATAAGTGCTGTTTTCTGACAGGTTATGGATGTCAAAATGGGAATGGCTGGGGGGGAAGGGCCCTGAGGGAGTGGTATTGCTGCTTGTGGGAGATTCAATTAAATTAATTTATTTAATAAATTAAATATAGTATCGAGTATTCTCCCCTGTTAGGTAGGTGAGGCCCTGGCACAGAGCAGCTTGGCTGCCCTGGATCCCTGGCAGTGCCCCAGGCCAGGCCGGACACTGGGGCTGGGAGCACCTGGGGCAGAGGAAGGTGTCCCTGCCATGGCAGGGTGGATGGGACGGCATTTAGGGTTTCACACCCCCCACACTGGGGCTGGGAGCACCTGGGGCAGAGGAAGGTGCCCCTGCCATGGCAGGGTGGATGGGACGGCATTTAGGGTTTCACACCCCCCGGCTGTGAGCTGTGGGCTGGCTGGGCTGCACCGAGGGCACGCAGCGCTGCCATGGAAATGGGGTTTGGGTTCTGACACCGGCGGGCACCGCGCAGCTCCGGTAAAGGCAATGGACGGCGCTGGCTCTGCTGGGTCTCCGCATCGGAAGAACGCGTTTGGGCTCCGCTCCGCCAGCACCAGGGCTCC
>NW_005054523.1:289390-292799 GCF_000277835.1 Geospiza fortis
CCGGTGCCGCTCCCTCCCGCCCGGGAACCCCGCGGGGAAAATGAAAGCAAAACGCGGCGGCTCCTCCGCCGGCAAAACGAAAGTTGCATTGGCCGGGAATCGAACCCGGGCCTCCCGCGTGGCAGGCGAGAATTCTACCACTGAACCACCAATGCGCGCTCGACTACCGCTCCCCGCCCCTGGCTGAACCAGCTCACCGACGGCGCCGGTGGCACCGATGGTATCACACCCACTTGCTTCATTCTGTTTCTCAGCCTCACGCAGCTCTTCTCAGCCATCATTTCCAGGGGGGAAAAAGTTTTTAAAAAGTCAGCACTAGCCGTTATACATTGTTCCTGTAAAGGATTAAAAAAAACCCGGGAAAGTGTATAATGCACCAATCATACGCACCACAGAGTCTGGCCTGGCTGTTGGTCTTGTTCATCTCTCACAGATGCAAGATGTCACTAATCATTATTTCTGTGATCATTTTAAAAACTTTTTTTTTTCTCAGCATATTCCTTGAAAACTTCTTTCGTTTCTAAGCATTCTGTTTGTATCAGGGATAAACTAATAAGCAAGGAGTGATTTAATGGAAGAACTTCAGGAGATTACAGGTGAAGGTTTCCAAGATTCTTTACCCCAAGCACTATGGTTGGAGTCAATCTTAAAGGTCTTCTCCAACCTAAATGGTGCTGTGATCATTCTTTACATTTAAAAGCTTTCAGATCAAGTCACAAATGCATATTTTTGTTCCGTTTCCATCCTGGAAGGACTTTGCCAGGGGATGCCAACAGTTAAGGGCTCAGAGGCTCAGGTGACCCACAAAGGAGTCATCAGAGTGTGCTCACGATGGTCTCTGTGACTTGCCAGGTGATGACATTTCAGCACACTGTGCCTGTGTGTGGTGATATCAGCAGTGAGTCCCAGATTGTGCTGTGGCATGGCCGTGCTGTGTCCCAAAATAAACGATCAATTTGCCTTGGACACGCTCCCACAAAGGGCCACACATGAGCCAGAGTCCAAGGAAAGGCTGCAACGAGTGCTTCACGTCAAGGGAACATGGAGATTTACGTACAAAAGTGCTGGAGAACACAGCCCGGGCAGGAGGAACAGCTACAATCATTCACCTCAGCACAGGTCAGAAGCAAGCAGGTGTTTTCTGGTTCAACCTTCTGGCACTGCGGATCATGTTCAGTGTCCTGTGTTTGGATGTGCATGGACACCACAAGGTACAACCCAGCACAGCTCCCTTTCCTTCTCAGCTTCCGCTGCCAGAAGGCAATAATAAAAACTGTAAGTAATAATTATCACTTAGGCTGTGGCTTACGGTTGGATTAGTCAGCCTAGCAAAACTGTTTTCTCAGACAAGCCCAGGACCAAAACCCCCCAGGCACTCAGGTAAAAGATATTCATATTGAGAAGCCCTAACTCCCCATTTTACTGTGTCTGTAAACTGAAAAACTGTTTTCTCAGACAAGCCCAGGACCAACACCCTCCAAGCACTCAGGTAAAAGATATTCATATTGAGAAGCCCTAATTCCCTGTTTTACTGTGTCTGGGAGTCAGCCAGACAGAGGTTTCCCCTACTTTTGTTCTCCACCTCCTCTCATTGCTGGTGAGCTGGGGCTCTGCCAGGCAGGGACACCTGGCAACGTGTGTGCCCAGCCAGCTGGGAGCAGCAGCGTGCCCTCGGAGAGGGGCACGGGGCCAAAGAAGCGGGGCTGGCTGAGGCTGGAGAAGCCCTGTGAGATCACCGGGTCCAAGGGGTCACTCAGCGCTGGCAGGGCACCTCTGATCCCTGTCCCCAGGTGCCCCTCTGCTCTGTGGGGCAGGCAGAGCAGAACGTGCTGTCTGTGCCACAGCCTGGAGATCATTGCACAGAGGGTCCCACAGTGACAGACTTTGTGCTACCTGTTCCCAGAGCACAAATGGGACCTGTCCTTGCACTCTAACAGCTCACAGAGCAGTTTCTCATGTCCCTTGGACTGTTCTGCAAACGCTCAGAACATCTGGGAGTGTTGGCTGACGTCCTGCAGGGAATTGTGTCACCAGGAGGAGTGTGGTGACTCCCAGGCCTCCCTGGGGCCCAAATGTCACCCCAGAACATGCTCTAGGAACCCGTTCCCAAGCTGTGTGAGCCAGGCTCACATTTGGCTTCCCTCAGAGCTGACTGGGAGTAGGAGGGTGCTGAACGGGGCAGAAATCCAGACCTGCAATATGAGAAATGGTGCTCCAGAGCCTCAGAACTGCTGAAAATCTCACAGGGTCAGTTCAGCTGAGTAGGAATCAGAACCCTACTCCAACAGAACAAGGAGTTGCAAGGGGTTCCTTGCCTTAGTTGTCACAATGGCTGGGAGGACATTCCCTGCCAAGCTGCAGCGCAGAGGGATCTGTTCCGTGTGCCCCCATGGACACAGCAGTGTTGCAGCAAGCCCAGAGCAGGTTACAGAGCTGGTGAGGGGACTGGAGCTCCCTGTGAGCCTGAGACACTGGGCCTGGTCAGCCTGGAGGGGAGCAGGCTCTGGGGACACCCCAACCCCTAACCCTAAACCCTACACCCTGAGGGACACCCCAACCCCTAACCCTAAACCCTACACCCTGAGAGACACCTAAACCCCTAACCCTAAACCCCGAGGGACACCTCACAGCCCTTTCCAGTGTCTGAAGGGCTGTACAGCACAGCCAGAGAGGGACCCTTCACCAGGAGCTGCAGGGAGGGCAACGGGGAATGGCTCCACACCGACAGAGGGGAAATTTAGGTTGATATGTGGAATAAATCCTTCCCTGGCACAGGGTGCCCAGAGCAGCTGGGGCTGCCCCTGGATCCCTGGCAGTGTCCCAGGCCAGGCTGGACACTGGGGCTGGAGCACCTGGGACAGTGGGAGGTGTCCCTGCTTCTGGCTGAGGCCTGACAGAGCAGAGCTCAGGAGCTTCAGGTGTTTCTGCTGTGCCCCTCTGAGGAGGATGCTGCAGCTCAGGGCCACCTGCAGCCTCTCTCCCCAAGTTCAGCTGGTGCACTGTGACAGGAACAAGGTTGGGTTGACAGGCAGTGGTAAATCCGCTCAAATCAAGCCTAAAAGTGCAGGTGTGGCTTACCTGGGGTGTGGCAGTGGGTATCATTGTTTCCCTCCTGCCTGCTGCCTTGGACATGTGCTTCCCTGTCTCGTGGAGGGACTGTGCAGTCAGCTCATATAAAATGGGTGTTGCACTGATCTTTGTCCTGGCACATGAAAATGGGAAGTGTGATGGCACAGCTGTACCTGTACTGCTGGCTCTGGTCCACCTCCTCACATGGAGCTGTATGAAACCATGGACAGCCTGAAGGAGCAGCTGAGGGAGCCGGGCAGGGGCTCACCTGGAGCAAAGGAGGATCCCCAGGGATCTTTTCCCTCTCTGGAATTCCCTGCCAGGAGGGCACAGCCGGGGG
>NW_005054523.1:292824-294872 GCF_000277835.1 Geospiza fortis
AACAGGGACAGGAGAGGGAACTGCACCAAACTGTGCCAGGGGAGGGTCAGGTTGGACACCAGCAGGAATTTCCCCATGGAAAGGGGGCTCAGGGACTGGAACTGCCCAGGGAGGTTTGCAGTGCCCATCCCTGGAGGTGTCCCAGGAATTCTGGAGGTGGCACTCGGGGCTCTGGGCTGGGGACAAGGCAGGCATCAGGCACAGCTGGGATTTGGTGGTCTTGGAGGGTTTCCCAACCTCGGGGATTCTGTGATTCTGTAAATGGAGATCTTAGAAACAAAGCCCAATGAGTAAATCAGAGCACCATGAAAGACAGCAAACCTCTGTGTAAGAACCAGCTGGTGTTTCACTAAGTCACACACCAGGCAAGCCCAGTCAAGACTTCCAAAGCACTGAAGATAACAAGAGGCCTTGCAAAATGGCTTCTCAAAGCCTCTCCATAGAGGTTTCCCAAGCGTGTTCCTGTCTCCTCTTCCGGAGTGCAGAGAAATTGCTCCATCCCCGGTGAGTTCTCCGCTGAGTGGAGCACACGCACATCAACTCGATTTTAACAGGTCACGGAATAAGCTGGGCATTTAAAAATATCCACCTACCCAAAAGGACAAATGAATCTGTACTGTGGAGCCCTCAGCAAAGATGGTTGGAACAAAACAAACAAAACAATCCTGGTAATCTTTTAGGGGAGACTTATAATGTAGAACAACTTGTCAGTGCGGGTTAAAGTTTTAAGGCCTAGCAATTTTGACAGCGTCCCTTTGAGCACAGCGAGCGCGCGGGGACGAGCAGGACAGCAAAAGGTCACTTGGTCACACATATCTGCTGCCTCTCTGAAGTTTAGCTCAAGACCCACCAGGCACGTCCCAATTAATTATTTAAATCTGCAGGGAGAAATATTTCAGGAGATGAAAAAGCATAATCTGAAATTCCGGGGAAGGTACAGGACGGCTGGCGTGGTCAAAATGGTGCTGAGGGAAAATGGGGCGAGATATCCCTGCCACTCCCATCCAGGAATGCTGATTGCTCCAGATACCAGCCTCTCAGGGATTTTCCAATATCCTTTCTTTTTCAATGGAATCGTTCTGGATCACAAAAGGTCACTGAAACCAAATTGACAATGATACATGTGGTTATTTAAAATAACTTTTCCCGGCACAATTATTGATGATGTTGTTGGCAATCTGTAAGTTCTTTATAAATGCATGGACACCCTGAAACTGTTCATCCCAGATCCTGCCTAAAGTGTCCCAAAGGAAAGCCATCAGGCAGGCAATGCCAGGGAAATGGGCATTGGAAGCAAACAGGAGACTCAAATCCTGGATTTATTCATTACGGGATACCAGGCTGGGAATTTTCAAAAGTCACTGTATATGTCTTTGAACAGGTTTTGTAAGCTTTTCCTAATCAATTCAATGGAGAAAATACCTGGATAAACAGCAGACATGTACAGTCACCAGGGCTGGTTTTCATCTGTCATTGTCTGAGAGAAAAAAATAATACAGCACAAATTCTGAAGAGCCTTTTGCCTTGCTTTTGCTGAATACAGTTTCTCACTCCAGCACATGTACAGAAAATAAATTTAATAGGTTTTTCTTTTCATATTTCCTGCCACAACAAAGCTCCTTAAACGTTTAAAGAGAAAATAACTACTCTTGACTAGTCCAAGCAGTCTTGCTTTCTAAAAGGTACAGTCCTTCTTCTTTTCTTTACCAATGAATTCATGTTGTCCATCAGACCTAGCTGGGCCATTTGCCCCAGAAAAACACGGATGCTCCACATCCCTTCCCTCCATTCCCTCCTGTGCTGCCATTGCAGGGAGAGGCCAATTAATTATGGTGTTTGTTCTGCCACCAGTAACGTGACCCGTGACCTTCTTCTTTTAAAGCTGCAATTTCTGCATTTGTTTCTGCGGCTGAGCCCTGGTGCGGGATCTCGATGGGACAGCCAACAATCAGACATAATTACAGTGATAACACACCATAACAGACAAACCAGCCCCTTTCTCTCCCTCAGAGCGCTGGATTTCTCTGCTGCAGGGCAGGGGGAACACC
>NW_005054523.1:294969-297415 GCF_000277835.1 Geospiza fortis
CAGCAGCAGCAGCAGCACACGCTGCCGGGCGGTAAGCTGAGCACGGGGAAAGCCATGGGCTGTACCCGCAGTGACACCCGACACCCCCGGGCCGAGATGGGAATGATTTCACACCTAACCACAGCCACCACCAGGCACTTGCATTTCCCATCGGCAGGACCTACCCTGGATCCTGCTGGAAAAATCCCAGCAGACGAATTCTGCATCTCTTTCTGTCCCTTTGTCTCAGCTCTCCTGCAACTGTCACCACCCTTGCTCCTCACAAAGACATTTTCCTCAAGACAGATTAGCAGAAAACATATTTGTGAACGTATGAACAGATTTTCTTCTTATGATACATAACTTTGGCATGCAGTCAGGAAACGATGATGATCTTTTTCCCCATCTTCCCTTGCTAATGAAGAGAAACTGCCTCTGGGGTTGAGGACAAAAGGTGAACTCTCCCTGCACACAATTTACACCTGCTGAGCACATGATTTCGGGCATCTGAAATTCCTGTCTTGGCAGGTGTCCCGGGGACCAAGCCACACGCACGGAGACCTACTCTGGAGGTAATATTTTCATCCAGGCATTAAATAAAAAACAGACTTGAGAGGGATGAATTTTGCAATACTTTCAGGCATCTCATTTTTTTACTTAACCTTGTAAAACTCTTTCACTCTTCGAACTCATGAAGCCCAATGTTAAACAATCAGTAACTAAGATAAAAAGACTGTAGTAGTTGAACAGAAGCCTAAAGTAGGGGAGAGAGCAGCCCATCCCTGTTTATTGGTGGCTGCACTGTGAAGGTGGGGAGAACCTCCCCTAGAAAGTGAAATTGCTCAGGAAATGTGATTCTTATGAAGTTTTCACATTCCCTTTATGAGGAGAGTAGTACAACACTCTCATTTTCTACCCCCTTCAAGATTTTGCAGGTTGGAAAAAGCTGATGAGACACAGCAGTGCTAGGGTGCAGAAAATGCTCACTTGGAAACCAGTCATAGATACATTTTGCCCTCATAAACTGCCCTCTATCAACCAAAATTTGTCATACATGAACACCGACAGTGCAGCTACATGTGGGCAGACAACCACTTTGAGGGGTGGGAGGAAAGGGCATTCTTCTAGCTCTAATGAAGATTTGTTAGAGATGGATGAAACAACACCTAGTGCCATCTTGGAACACATAGACGGGGTAGGCATCCACATCCAGAACTTCTGTGTGTTGGGTCATGCTGAAATTATTTGCCAAAAAAAAGCATTTTAATACTGTGGTAAATAGGTATGATTCGTGCTGATAAAATTGAGGCAGTAATCAATATTGATACAGTAATTAAGATTTGGAAATAATAAAACAGGTAAAAGTTGAAATGCCAAAAAAGAAAGGGAGAGGAGGGGCTCCACCCCCCCTCCCTGAAGATGTTCAAGGACAGGAGGAAAAGCAAGAGATAACAGTTACTAAAAATTAACAGAAAGAAGGGAAAATCTGGTTGGGTCCCAGGAAAATGCCAGCTATAAGAGATTTATTGCTTTGATGCTTAGATGTAGTAATATGTTAGTTTTGGCTTACATTGCACTGGCTTGGTGCGCATGTGTAACCCAAAGGTGAATTAAAGGACATCAAGGAAGAGAGGCCTTCATCAGTGACGACCCCCAAAGACTGGTGCGACCACCAAAAGAATGCTGGAGCGTGCGCGGTAAAGGCGGTGATGAGGGCGGAGGTAGAAGTGCGATGAATTGAAAATGGGAGGAGATGGCATTGACACTTGGCTTATAAGGGGGGAATCTTCCCTTGGCAAGCTCGTACGTGAGGTGGCCGGGGTCCAAGAGCCCTGCACTCCATACCCTGCGGTTATCTTTTGCTTATGCACTATTATTTGAACCAAATTATCCCTTATTTTAATCAAATTATATTGTCAATATTTCAAGTGTATCCAATTTTATACATTTTCTAAACTATTCAATTAAAATTGCTACTACCTCTAATATCATTTGGGTTTTTTTTTATGATGGGATAATTGGACAAACATAACAATACTTTTTTAAAAATTTAATTTTATTTGTATCCCAATTATTCTTCCTTTGTGCTCCAAACACCACACGCCCTAAAACCATATCCTTAGAAAACAATGAATCATTGCCTGGTCTTTTCCCTTTTATTTTCAATTCTTTCTCTTCAGTTGACAGCTTCTAAGCTGGAGTGTCTACTAATTCCGGCTGCCACTAGAGATCTTAGCCCCTTTTAAGAGCATTAATGTTCCTGGGATAAACACTGCTCCCATCACCAGAGACTGAATATCACTGACTTTGCAGAACTCACGAAATCCAATCCTTGCAGTTGTTTATTGACTGGAAATGACACCCGACAGCTGAAGACTACGATCAGCTGCGCGGGCCGTGGAACCAGGCCCCACGCGTGGGCCGCAGGCCTCCGGTACCGCCTCCGGTACCACCACGGGCGCGGCCC